>NC_134853.1:6347551-6355051 GCF_049852395.1 Peromyscus maniculatus bairdii
CTATTAAAAAATAATTGCTCTATTCTAGAATTTATACCCAGAAAATAAGTTGTCCTGTGACTAGATAAGCACTTTTAAAAATCAATTTCCATAGCACTGGCCTGGGTTCACATACCACATCTTCACTTTAGAACTCAAAGCACTCAATAATTTTTATAATACATCTTTAGGGCTAAGAGAGCCAGGTATTATTTTACCAGATGCAGAGTCTGGAAGAAAACTGAGGTTCTTTTGTTTGCTCAAAGTCCTAGAGTTAGGAGCAAAGGACAATTAAAGTTGAGGTTTTCAGACACCCAACCCAATATTTGCCTGTATTAAAGATGGCTGCTGCATACCAAGTTCCCGTAACTTCCAATTCTGTTAAGAACAGCGCATCAGTGTGCGTGAAAAGATGTAGTAACTACAGCATTAGCTGAGCGGAGCGCTTTCCACAGGGAGCTCTCCGTGGGTTGCTGTTTCCACTCACACTCCTGACCCAGCCCGGCTCCCTCACGTAGCAGCCTTGATCAGGGCTGCAGACAACTGGGAAGTAGATGCTATGTAACCCCAAACTTCTCTAACTTATAAGGCGGAAGTGGAACTTTCCGTCGACCACAGGACAGACTATGAGTAACGTTCACTGGCTCCATGAACCTGAGTGGCAGCCCACTGGGTAGCTGTAAGGATTGCAGCAATTAATCCACGTCACCAGCTCTGAACGTCCAACAAGCATTCACAGGCGCTGACGGTGGAGGTAAAGATGGTAATGATGAACATGTTTCCAAAGGGTATGGGACGTTCTTCTCATTTGATTTGATTCTACACGAGTCTAGCTGCACATGGTATTGGTGCGCCTGTGCACAAGAAAATCATCAGGCCTGTCTTCTTCACGGGTGCTATTTACACACAGGCAGATGGAAACAACCAACAACCTGGACACGTGACTACCAAACTCAGCGCTACTCCACTGAGATAGCTTTGGGGGACCATTCGGGGACATGACACATGCTCTTGGCCCCAATTCCAAGTCAGTGTAGTGGGAAAGGCTGAAATAACAACTGAAGAGACTCAACAAATAATTTTATACAGCACCTTGCTGACTGTATCTGGAACCCTTGGAGGAAGAACATAGAATAAACTATGAACACAAACTCAGCAGTCAGAAAGCAGAATGAGAATTAAAATGGTATCATTCCAGAAAGCAGGGGAGAGACCTCTGGGAGGAGTGAATGGCTGCCACGTGGCTGACAGGCAGACAGAGTGATGAACTGATTTACTCAGGAGCCTCGGGATTAGATCAGAGATGGACAGGGATGGCCATGTTTGTGCAGGGTGCATGCTGAACAGACACAGCCAACTCCACTTTCCATCAGCAGGTGCCTCAGCCAACTTCAAGCTGAACCTCACCAAAGAGCCGAGAGGCAAATGCCTTCTCTTATTTCGACCACTGAACAGCTTGCAGTTTCAATTTCAGAATAATTCCTGTAGAAGTTCCCTGTCTCTGTTTCCACCTATAAACTCGCCCGGTGAAGCCGCCATTTTGGTAGCAGCTGTTCCAAGATTTTATTGTACAGTCATAAAAATTGTCGTGGTAAGAGGCACAGGAGTGGTAATTTTGTTTCATTGAAATTCCTGGTATGCTTGCCCTGGGAAGATTGCCTAAGCCTCCAAGCTAATTGCGCTATGTAGAGGGGTCTATGACTTCTGCAGGTCCATGGTGGAGAAGATAATTGAGATCATTGTCAATGGATATTGCCTTATTCAAATGTGTGTGTGTGTGTGTGTGTGTGTGTGTGTGTGTGTGTGTGTGTGTGTGTGCGTGTGGTCTTGTGTGAAGCATTGTCTGTTCCAGAGACAGCAGCAGACACTAAGATTCTTAACCTCGCTGCTCTGGGAGGATCTCCCATTCCCCCTTTCACGGGAAATCCGTGAGGAATTTGTCTGGTGGCATGAAGGGTGAGATTCCAAAGAGGCGGTCACCGAAAATCCCACACACACCTTTGTGTTCTACAAGACTTCACTTGTCCCATCAGCTCCTCTGCACCACAAAGAAAAAGGAAAGGCAGAAAACCTTTCATGTGCCACGGCTGAGAACATTCAGAAAGTTTGCGCCGTGGTCCGGGGTTCAGCGCTAACTCTTTGGCCAGGCATGGTGGTACACACTGACAGTCCCAGTTACAAGAGGCTGAGGCAGGAGCATCACTTGAGCCCAGGAGCTGAGACCAAGTCTCAGAAGCGATTGTTGTTTGTACCAGAGATGGTGTGAACTGGAACCACAGACAGACCTCGATTTTTAAGAATGAAATCATCAGCCCCATTTTTTGTGTGTGGCTGGTGCTGGAGCGCTTTTCAGGCTTACGCTCGGCTGTAAGCCGCCTTAGGCATTACAAATGCTGACTTTGGAGATTATCCAGGTGGGTGGCTGCATCTTATGGCATTTGAATTTAAGACGGAAACAGACATATGCAGACACATTGAATCACCACCCTCAATTTCTCAAACCATGAAATGTTATCTCTTTCGGCAGTACTTAGCAACAACAAGAATTCTATATGCTGTACAGTTAGTTCTTAGTGAAAATGTCTATCAGCTTCTGAAAACTTCTTTTGGGTCTCTCACAGAAATGTTCTGGGCCTCTCTCAGAACTTCTTTTGGGTCTCTCTCTTACAACACTTTCTCAAGTTCAGCGGTCATCCTCTGAGTGCTATAGAACCCTACCTGGAAAATGGTGGGTTCCACTTTACTTGGAGCAGACTCTGAAGCCAAAATTCAGTCATTAGTCCACCCGCTGGAGAGGGAGTGAGGCCAGCTGGTTACTTTTAAACAAGCACAAATCCTGACTCACAGACACACTGGTCACAGTTTTTGTCCTGCCGGAATCATTTCTGAGATAATTGCATCCACACATTTTTAGACACACCTTCCTTACACACAACCCAACCCGAATAGTTAGATCCTTCTCGAAGCTCAAGCACCTGAGCTATTGAGGCTTAAATATTTCCCTCCTGCCTCCCGCAAGGATTCCAGCTACATAAAGGTCCGAGATGACACATGAGAGTCACTGGGGAGCTGTTGTAGGTGGCAGTATCCAGCCAAAGTGCAGACTCGCTCATGTGACGTGGCTCCTTTGGACCCAAACAAATCAATGTCATATTTTTGTATGTTTGTTTGTTTGCTTGAGACAGAGTCTTACAATCCAGGCCGCTCCAGACCTGCAGTCCTCCTGCCTCCGCTTCTTGAGTGCTACCATTACGGGCATGAGCCACCAGGATCAGCTGACTTCATTTTTCTTTTAAGACTTGTTGGTTTATGTTTGTGTATGTATGGTGCCTATGTGAGTTTGTGTGCACCACGTGTGTGCCTGGTGCTTCGGGAGGACAGGGAGTGTTGGATTCCCTGGAACTGGAGTTAGTGGTGGAAGCCTGATGTGGATGCCGGGAACTGAACCTGGGCCTCTAGAAGATCAGAATGTGCTCTCAGTCACAGGGCCATCTCTCCAGCCCCCCACTTCACATGTGTGAAGTTAAGTCTTTAGCAGCTTAGTCTGTCCATTGTGGTGGTTTGTGTTGCCTCCCTGTGGCTTACTTGGTAGGTAGTTGCATTCTCTTAGGCAACCTCCTTTTCTGGGTGAAGATATTGAATCTTCAAGGCATTCCAGGCAAGCCCTGAAAGTAGACAAACCTAACATGGCTTGAAATAATCATCTGGTAACACCAGGAGTGTAGAGGGCTAACGTGGACCCATCGAATGTGCTCCAGATACTCGGGGCTTGGGGTAGACGCCTCCGTGCTGCTCTAATAATGAAACCTGTACCGAAGACGTGTGACTCCCTCGGCGGAGATGAAGGGTGACTGGGAAGCCCTTGTTCACTGTGGAGGCTTGTGTACCATTTTAGACACGCGTCATTTATCTGTTGACAAGGCTGTCAAGTCCCTTGACCAAGCTTTATTTTTTACGTTTGAGATTTTGCTTCTGAGACACCTCCCAAAGGTATTGGCTTACCAGAGGCGAGTGAACAATACAAGATTCTCATAGATGGTGCTGGAATGGGCATCCTTTTTAGACACAACTTATTTTAAGACATTTGACAATGTGTGACACAGCCAGCGTAGTTCTTAAAGCACAAGTATATGCCACTGGCCACAGCTTAGAAACCTGTGTGTTGAAATATATAGAATAGCACACAGGGAGTACCTGTATGTGGGAGGGACATACATTTAATGTTACTGATGTCTACCAGCACTCACTGTTGAACTGTTGGGATCAACTTCAAATGAAGGCCTATATTCTGCCTACTAACCAGTGAGTACTTTAGGGGTTGTACGAGAGAAAATGGAAAGTAAAGACATTATTGGGGCTTTCACATGGAGAGGAGCTCCTGAGGGGCCTCTCGGGTGAAGAGATTAGTAGAACCAGGATGGTGCTTCAGAAGTGTAAACTTGTGACATTCCCACAGCTCTGTACAAAGCAGGAGCTAGGAGCCCCAGGGTGACCTGGGAAGGTGCACTCCATCGCCCCGGGGTGCACCGCATGCTGTGGGTGTGCAGGGCTTGTAGAAGAATAAGGAAAACCAAAAGAAAGCCTGACGAGTTTGCCAAGGTTTGGGAGCCCCCCAGTCAGCTCTGCCTGTAATGGCCTCAAATTAAATGCCTCTCTGTCTTCCTCATGTGCCACTCTGCTCAGGATCACTTTAGAAACCTAGAGGCAGAGAACAAAGCAGGCAAGTTTGTTTTTCCAGAACAAATGGGGCGGTTCGGGGTCCCGGTGGAAACGGCCCTGACAGCTGGCTCTGGGTCTTGGGACACTAAGGGCTTTAACATGTTTCATTCAAGACTGTTTAGTCTGGGTGCTGAGGATTCATTTATCAGCGTTCAGCGCTAGTGTCATGGAGGCAGTCCTGATTTCCAGTGATTTCATTATCATCTGTATGTGCCTGCCACAGAACAAATAGAGCTGAGAGGGGAGTGACTGCAGGGTCACTTGAAAGCATGTCCCTTTTCATTCATCCCTTAATGGTATTGCCGGTGAGCCAGGAAAAAAAAAAAAAGCCTAACTAGTGCTAGAGTACCTAACAAATCCCACCCGGCTCGCGTCACCCACCGCTTCCCGCTGGCTTTTGCAGAAGTGGCAGTGCATTGAGGACACATCCGGCAAGCTCCGCATCCACAAGTGTAAAGGACCCAGCGACCTGCTCACCGTCCGTCAGAGCACACGCGACCTCTACTCTCGCGGCGTGCACGACAAAGACAAAGAGTGCCAGTGTAGGGAGTCTGGTTATCGATCCAGCAGAAGCCAGAGGAAGAGTCCAAGGCAGTTCCTGAGGAACCAAGGAACACCAAGTAAGCCGGAGCCTGGGGCAGGCGCATGCTCTGTTGAGACCACCCCCCACCCACCCCCCAACCTCCCACCCCCGCGGGCGCTCCACCCCAACACGATTTACATATTAATGGTGCCTAGATGTCAGAATAAAAGCAAAATCTTTGTTCAGTTTAAAGTAAGATAGCAAAGATGGGTTAGACATTTTACTTTGCAAATGTTTCCCCTTAGCATAGAGTGAAGCTCCACTTCCGGGCACAGAGCATCAGCACACATGAGAGCGTGGGTGGATATTCTGCAGGAACCGGTGTGGGTGGTTAAGGTCCATTTTTCTTTACCTTCATGGTAATGCCCTGCTTTGTCTGCCTTAAGTTGCTTTAAACTCCAGGTATCAGTTCGATGTGTGTGCAGCCTGAAAAGGAAGGCATGAACACTTTTTAAAGGCCTGTTTTCCGTGTTTTAGACTGTATATCTCTTTAAATGTTGTCAAACGGTTGTATCATGCTGACTAGAAGATCAAATTAGTTGAACTCAGCATGGCATACACTTACTGCCGACAGTTTCCTTCATGAAAACTCTCAGGTAACTGATTGACAGGTGAGGTTATAGACTTACAGGAAAAAAAAAAAAATGGGGCAACCATGCACTGAAGAGTGAGAGTCTGCTGCCACCTAGTGGCAAGTATGAGAAGCGGCTCAACTCTGTGGTAACTTTTCTGTTAGCAATCAAGTAAGTTCTCTTTAAACCTGTGTCCAAGAATTGTACACAAATCGTTCAAGAAAATCATAGGGCATTTTTGTCCTGAACAGAATGGACTTTAGGATCATGAAGACATGATTTGTATCCAAAATTGACTACTATTCACTTTCTACAAATTCTTTTCCCCACAAATTCGTAAAGTGGTTCACAACCAGAAAAGTTAAGAGCCACGGAGTTTCTGGGTAGTGGTGGCACACACCTTTAATTCCAGCACTCAAGTGGTAGAGGCAGGTGTATCTCTGTGAGTTTGAGGCCAGCTTGCTCTACAGAGCAAATTCTAGGACAGCCAGGGCTACACAGAGAAAGCCTGTCTTGAAACCCATCCAAAAAACCCACTGAGCTAAGGAATTGTCTTTCTTCCTGGAAGGAAACTGATGACATATAAACTACACAGGGAAATCATGGCTGACACACCCACCCTGATACAAAGATCCCACTTAGCAGGAACACACCCCCTTCAGCTTTTCGCTGTGACTCTCGTGTGTCCTAGAACAGCAGTGGATTTCCTCTTTTCCTAAAATGATGGCGATGCAACTCATCCTCTGCCATGGAGGCCACTCCCACACCTGGAAGCTAAGGGGTCCTGCAGGGAGCAGTCTCCCCTGGAGGGGGGCTGACACTTCCATTTCCCGCATCTCTGCCGGGCTTCCTTCTTACTCAGAAAAGACCATCCCATAGTCATGATGCAGATGGCCTTACTCTGCACCTTGTGTGTTTAAAATGTTAGATGGCCGATGTAAACCTTCAGATTTTTAGAGTGTTCCCCTTTATTTGTGTAAGCATGAGATGTTTAAAGTGCTCTTCTTTTTTTTTTTTTTTTTTTGGTTTTTCGAGACAGGGTTTCTCTTGTATAGCTTTGCGCCTTTCCTGAAGCTCACTTGGTAGCCCAGGCTGGCCTCGAACTCACAGAGATCCGCCTGGCTCTGCCTCCCGAGTGCTGGGATTAAAGGCGTGCGCCACCACCGCCCGGCCTAAAGTGCTCTTCTTTTTGAAAAGGCCCAAGGCAGTAGTGAGGCTGTAAGCCCAGACAGCACATCCTGGCTCTAGAACCCATGGAAAGGCATGCTACACTCAAGGCTTCGGTTCCCTCATCTGAAGATGTGGACGATAACACCGATTCCTGTTTGATAGCTCCTAAGTTTTTTTAAAATTTATTTGTTATGTGTACAGTGTTCTGTCTGCCTTTATGTCTGCACACCAGAAGAGGGCACCAGATCTCACTACAGATGGTTGTGAGCCACCATGTGGTTGCTGGGAATTGAACTCAGGTCCTCTGGAAGAGCAGCCAGTGCTCCTAACCTCTGAGCCATCCCTCCAGTCCAGTTTGCTTTTTGTTTTTTGTTTTTTGTTTTTTTAATGTTAGGACCATTATGACAATTCCACATTTCAAGATCATGGATTCAAGATAGATATACAGTATACAACGAGCAACTAAAGCTAAGGGAA
>NC_134853.1:6360051-6452551 GCF_049852395.1 Peromyscus maniculatus bairdii
TGGCAGACTGCCCCGTTCTGGAACCGTAAGTCCCCCAGGGCACATGCTACCGGAGTGCAGAGAACACCCCTCCTACCTCACTAACATAGGCTAAGAATCCCACAGATAAAGCACAGCAGCCCAGGGAGACCCAAAAGGAAAATGCCATATTGTTCTGCGCTCAAACCATTTTGCTAGAAGAAATTACTTTTCCTTTAGGAACTGTGGTTTGGTTTTTCTGTTTTTGTTTGTGTTAATTTTTGCTCGGATTTTTAAAGATATAGTCTTACTATGTACTCTAAGCTGGCCTAGAACTGTATAGGCCAGGTTGGTCTATTTGCAGTCCTCTTGGCTCAGTCTCTCTCATGCCAGGATTACAGGTGTACTGGCTTCTATTCCTAGAAACGTTCGGTGTTTCTGTTTAAAGACACCAAGTCAGGCCAGGTGGTGGTGGTGCACATCTTTAATCCCAGCACTCGGGAGGCAGAGCCAGGCGGATCTCTGTGAGTTTGAGGCCAGCCTGGTTTACAGAGTGAGATCTGGGACAAGCGCCAAAACTACACAGAGAAACCCTGTCTTGAAAAATGATAGATAGATAGATAGATAGATAGATAGATAGATAGATAGATAGATAGATAGATAGATAGATAGATAGATAGAGACACCAAGCCTCTCCTTGAGGTTTCACAGAGAGGCTGACCGAGGCAGTTCCCTCCCAATAAACCTGCTCAGGTCAGCAGCAAAAAACACCTGCGGCAGTTTTTCCCCAAATAGATTGGTTTCTGCTTTAATTCTAATGCATGTGTCTTAAAAGGAATAAGAACATGGTAAAGATACTGTAAACACAAGACCCACACCCTCCTTATCCTGAGCCCCTTTGGTGGAAGACCCTGGGGTCCACAAATGCTTTCCATTTTGTCTTGAATGGCAGAGGATATGGAACAATGGTGCACTTTTGGAGAGCGTGCTTGTCTTCTCTGCTCTCATGGCGTTCACTAAGCCACAGGGGAATCGTGTCCCAGGCTGCAGTGACACATCACTGGACGGGAGGCTTACCAGAGCACAGCTAAAACCCCAACCTTCCAAGGGTCAGTGGAGGGCAGCCAGCGGATTCTCAAACTGGCATGTGGAGTTCCCCCAGGTCATTCTGTAGGAGATGGTGGCCACACCCCCATCACCCCACCCCTGCTCTGGGCAGCTCGTGTCTGTCAGTCCTGCCCCTGTTTAAGCTGTGTCTGTCTTTGCACATGTGTTCATGATCACAGTGAGGTCACGTGACTCTTCGTCACGGCATTCAGCTTTTAATGTGGCTCTTGAAATGGAGTTTTGGGGAGTCCCTGTGGGCTATTCAGATTGCCGCAGTGGGGAGTGTGTCCTCCTCACACCATGATTCTAGTGGGGAGGGGAAGACAGGCAAGCAAGTGAGCTATGTAAAATAATTACACTTAGTAGCCATCAAATGAAGGCAACAGTGATTGAGGCTTTTGAGGGGACCCTTTAGAGATGATGAAGATAATGTGTGTGGTAGTCATCTTTCCACTACTGTAAGAAAATACATGAGACAGTCAGCTCAAGGGAAGAAAACATTCATTTCTGCCCAGAGTCTGAGCGCTTCAGTTTGCTTGATCAGCCTTCTTACTTTGGGGCCTGTGGTGGGGAGTCACATGGGTTCACGTGACAGAGGGATCTATCCATGGTGGGGAATCACTTGGAGGAATCTCTCCACCCCGTGGTGGCTAGGAAGCAAAGAGAGAAGGGAGGCGGCCCCCACAGTCCACATCAAGCTTATGCTCCAGTGATGTCAGACCTCCACTAGGTCCCAGCTCCTAAAGGTTTGATGCTTCCCAATAATGCTGCTCCGGGACCTTGAGGGACAGTCAATATCCAGACAGCAGCAATGGGTCTTTAAAAAGGCGATGATTAAGCTTAGACCTAAAGAGTTGTATGTAGTAAAGGGGTCCAAATGGAAGAGATTAGCATCCTAGCAGAGTGAGCCTGGGAGCAGGGCTCAGAAGTTTTATACTTGTATATTTTATGAAACAAGTTCACAAAGCATTTAAACTATTGATTTGGAAATTTTCTACATAAATTAGAAAATTCTGGCCACCTGGATTTTAATACGTATGTGTGAACTAAATGTTCATAGAAAAAGAATATAAACTATGAATGACATACTGAGAGCACTTTCTTTAAAAAAAAATCAAGTGGATGAAAATATACTCCATTTTCTAGATAAAATATACTCCATTTTGTAGATATACTACATTTGCTTTTGTAAACGTGTTTCTGGGGTGAAAGAGAGGTGAATGTACAGAACACAGAACACAGGGGAGTTTAGATCAACAAGACCAAAATCTGTGTGCCATCATGGCTGACACATGTCATTGTCCAGGCTCACCTGGTACACAGGAGGCCGAGGCAGGAGGATCATGAGACTGAGGCAAGCCTGGGCTACCTGGTCCAAACCCATAAACTGGGCAGTAGCAAGAGTAGTGTATGTAGATTCACCAGCTGAAGCAGGTAAGCCCTGTTGAGGGGTATCAGCAGTGGGGAGGCTGCAGACCACGGTGGTAGGTTATGGAGCATGACGCGGCTTCCCTTCAGTTTTTAACTGCCCCCAAAGTCTGGTCTGCTAAAATATTTGAAAACATAATCCCCTCTCATTCACTGTTTAAAGGATCCCCTCCAGCTTGCAGTGTGTTTAATATTGCAAAGGGCAGTAGTCTCCCAGCTAAACGTCAGCCTTCTCACCAGACTCCCCTGTGGCCAGCTGTTAGCCACGTGATGCCGGGACTTAGTTTTCCCATCTATAAGTGGGTCTGGGCACGATAATCTGTCTAATGGTTCTTTGAGAACGAAATGAGCTAAGCTATTCAAACATCTTACATCAGCAGTACATCCCATTGACCGTGCCTATCTTAAATGTTTTAAGAAATACTTGCTAGAAAGCACATTTCTGAAACTCCATCATCACCCCCTCCATTTTTACAAGAATGAGAATGGATGACTGGTTTTAAAATTTGATGTCTCTTAAGTACTTTCTGCAAGTTAGCCAGGGAGCCTATCTATGTACAAAAGATGATGTTGATGGTCAAATCTTACTGTATATTAAAATATTATAGAGAGGTCTTGGGTAACTCAACCAGTAAAGTGCTTGGCACGTAACAGGAAGACCTAAGTGCACCCCCAGGACCCATATAAGCCAGGCTTGGTAACCATGGTTACAATCTCATCACTGGGAAGAGAGAAATAGGCAGCTCCCTGGGGCTTGTGGCCAGCCAGTGTAGACTGCTTTAGGGAGTTCTAGACCAAAGAGAGATCCTGTCCCCAAAGCAAGGTGAGCGTCACCTGAGGAAGGACACCCAAGGTTGTCCTCTGTCCTCTACATGTATACACATGTGTACCCTCACACACATGCGTGCCTGCATGCTCCTGTGCGCACACAGACAGTGCTGTAGAGGCCCTATTGTAACTGCAAATGACATCACCTCCGAATCCATCAAGCTAGGTTCCATCCTCGTCTAAGACTCTGTCTCTCCAACACATAGTTGTGACACTAACTGTGTGACCCTGAGACACAGCGAGGGCACCAGTTTTGTCGCTTGTGGAAACAGCCATGTCTTCCTTTCAGAAAAGATAAAAATAGCCACAAACTGAAGCTCTACCACTCTTCCCCCAAAACTCCACCCACTCACCCCATTTTGGAGGCCGCCACCTTCCAGAGTTAAGGGGGGCAGCTAACTTAGTGGCCTGCAACTTGACCTTGGTCTTCAGCCTGTATGAGCCCCCCTGCAATGTCCCAGGTTGCATGGAGGAAAGGATGGAGTCATCTTGGACAGCCAATCACAGTATTTATAAGAAAGCACCCATGAAGCTTGTAAGGGATTTAATATTGACATGGCCAGTTTGTGACGGTGTCTCATTCTTTTTGTTGTGCTGTTATTCTCTCTTTTCCGGCAGTGGGGTCGTTCTGCGCATGCACAAGTTCTAACAACAACACATACTGGTGTTTGCGTACAGTTAATGAGACGCACAATTTTCTCTTTTGTGAGTTTGCTACCGGCTTCCTGGAGTATTTTGACATGAATACGGATCCTTATCAGGTAAGACACTATGCTTTCATTTGACAAGCGTGGTTGGAAATAGGATAACCAGACACGAGCTTACGTCCACTGTCCTGCCCACTTCGTCCACAGCTCACAAACACAGTGCACACGGTAGAACGGGGCATTTTGAATCAGCTACACATACAGCTAATGGAGCTCCGCAGCTGTCAAGGGTACAAACAGTGCAACCCAAGACCCAAGGGCCTTGACATCGGTAAGAAAAAAGTATTACTTCTTTCTATCGTATTTAGAAAATTCTTTGTATTATCAAGACTTCTCCTTTCAACGCATTTCCATGTATAAGCATATAGTTTACGGTACTTAACAGGAGCAACTTTTAAACAGTTCTAAACACAATTTGGTCTCTAAGTCTCTCACCCTTAGTATAGTGATGGGAAGCTGAGTTTACTGAAAGATTGAGTGTGAGTATCCCTCCAACGACTTGCACATGTCCTCTGTATCAGAAAACTTCAATTTCTGACAGAAGCATCCATGGGAAGGTGAGATTAAGGCTTTGTTCTAAGTAAACCAGAAGCTCTTGTTACAGCGGCTTGGTAGAGACACACAGTGGCCTGCGTTTCCTTTTTATCATCTGGAACCACCCACTCCCATCCAAATCCGTGTCCCAAACAAGGGAATTCCATTTCTCTCACCACCATCTCCCATTTGAAAATAGAAATAGTTAGGAAGCTCATTAACTTGGAATCTGAAATGGTGCTGGGAAGATTCCCGCCCTGTCCTGGTGGGTACGCCTGATTGTTTTTTCTCCTTTGGGCTTATGTAGATGTGGCTCTTTGCATTGTTGGCTCAGCCTTTGCCCCACCAACGAGAAAAGTCATTGTCTACACCATTTCTGTAGAAATGTACATGTCAGCTATTCACAGAAGGGAAGAGAAAGAGCTGGAGAGACCCTGACATCCCTGCAGAGGGACAAGCTGAAGTCACTGGCTTTGGAAAGCAGTGTGCAGGAGCCCCACCCCCCACCCTCTGTGAGACAAGTTCCTACCGTGCAAAGCTGGGTTGACCTCCAACTTACTGGGTGGCCCAGTATGGCCGGTCTCCCAAATGTTGGGAATATAGGTATAAGTCACAATGCCTGACTTGCAAGTGCTCTCCCTCCCTCCTTCCCTCCCTCCCCCCTCTCATTTTGATTATGTGCACATGTTTGTGTCTGGATATGGATTTGTGCACTCATTATGGGGTTGTGCACATGAATGCAATACCACAAGAGGCCTGAATAGAGAGTGTCATTATCCCCTGGAACCGGAGTTACGGGCAATCGCAAGCCACCTGATGTGGTGCTGGACACCAAACTCTGGTCCCCTGAAGAGCACTATGTGCTCTTAACCAGAGAGCTGTGTTTTTTTCCATCCCAGGTGGAGCGTATGTAATGCAACCAAGTCTCAACCTGCAGTTTGTAGGTCCTGTGTAGAGCCAGCCTCCCTAGCGATGGGAATGACAGCTGTCTGGTCATGTCACTTAGTGGTAGCCACTTCATTGTTGCTGTGATAAAACACCATGACCAAAAAAAGCCACTTATGGAAGAAAGAGTTTTGGTTTACAGTTCCAGAGGGAGAAGAGTCCATCATGGTAGGGAAACATGGTAGCAGGTGGTAGGCGAGGTGGTTGGAGCAGGAAGCTGAACCACAAGTGAAACAGAGACAGAAGAGCAGATCAGGCGACACTCTAAACACTGGACGCCCACCACCAGTGACAGACTTCCTCTAGCAAGGCTCCACCACCCCAAGGTTCTGTAACCCCCCCCCCAAAAAAAAAGCTCCTCCAACTCAGCGTTCAAACATCTGACCTGATGGGGGAGCACAGACTTGAAGGGAGAAATGAGGGTCTCCCAAAATGATCAACCCGCTGGCTTGTTATTTCCACCACTGTAGGGTCCTAGATCCAGCCATGGGTGACCTACAGGAAAGTCCCGTGACGTGTCGTAGCTCAGTGCTCCATCAACACCTAGGGAACATCACCCAAGCAAGAACCAGGCCTGCAAAGCAGGTCTTTGGGCTGCTTACTTCACTCAGGTGAAAGCTTGGGGATAACCTGCTTATATCCTGACCTTTTCCAGAAACAAAGAAAGAAAAAGAGAAGAGAAAAGGGGGGAAAACCAACCTGAGAAGGCCTGGGATCTAAGCCAAACTCTTAGAGGGACTAGAAATATTACGTGCAGCTATCACCCCCCAAAAGAATAGAGCACCCTAAGTCATCAGTGATGGCTTATCAGCTCCACTGTGAGGAACTGAAAGGGTCCTTAACAGTGAAATAACAAGCCCGGTGGGGCCTAGCTGTTGCTGTGAGCCTGAAGTAGACCTCGCCAGCGTCTGGACTGTTCCTGTGGGAGATAACTCTTGGCCTCCCTTTTCAAGCACGGCCACTACCCCAAATTTAATTTACTCAAAATTACATGAACTTCTGGAAATACTTTTCATACTGCCCTCTTGTTCTCACCCAGATTTGTCTTTTTACCTTTTTTTTTTTCTTTAAGCCTTTTTATTCTTAGCACTCCATTCTTTTGAGACTAATTAATAGACTCTCTCCGTTGGATGTCAATGCTGCCTGTATTTAACGCGGTGTGTTTCTTTCTAGGATTTAGATATAGTCATGGACACTGCAGCATAGTGAAAAGTTCTGTGAGATCTAAAGCTAACCAATTCCTCTTCTATTTTCCTATATCAGGAACTAAAGATGGAGGAAGCTATGACCTACACAGGTATTCACACTTCCTTGTTCTCAACAGCTTCTTTCCCATAATTGCATGATCCATCATTTCAGCTAGTTCCTGTTTCTTACCATCTTGCACAGAGCATAGGTTGTGGTGCATGCCGGTCCTAATGCCATCCTCATTCCCACTGAGTCCCTGACTCCAGGCCCGTCATTCTGCTTTTAAATCAGTTCTACCGCCCCCACGAGATGTCCCTCTGAGCATTTACCTTCTGCTGTGCATGCCATGCCTGTTTGTTGAATGAGACTTTGAAGCAAGGAATGCTGGGACCAGAGAATGGAGAATGGCCTCTGGGAGAGCGGGGCGATCAGTTTCCTGTGTTTCGTTTCCACAGTTGGGTAGAGAGGCTGCATGGGACTGAGAGATTTTTTTTTTTTTATTTAAGAATACTGCTAATAATTTTTTAAAAAGGACTAAGGGAACTTGTGAGAACACGCTGAAGCTGAAGTCAGAAGAAGCACAGAATTTCCTTGTGAGCAGTCATTCATTAACGTTGGTGGCATAGGCATGGGGGTCCTGAGATGGCTCTGCAGGGTGGAGGGGATGAAGAGAAGGCTCCAGGGGTTGGGGACAAGGTGTCCAGGATCAAACAGCGAGTTCTCAACATGCACAGCAGCAACAGTCCTGACACAGGAAACTTCATAACTAGCCCTCACCTTGATATGCGCCCCACCCCCCACCCCTGATTAACCCACATCCTCCTCTCCTACATGGAGGAGGCCATACACCTGGGAGCTTGCTCACCAATCATCCAGAAATGTCAGCCATTGCTGATGTTTTACCCTGAGCCTAGGCTTTGGAAGATTTATCTGAAATGTGCCAGTGTGGGGATGTGTGAACTATCCTTACCATCAGTACTAAAGGACACTGAGGTTTTGGTGTGTCCAAACTCCAGGCAATGCACTCACGTAGTAACTGTCTACCAAAGCAGGAGGCATTAGTTGGCACCACCACACCGATACCACTTCAGAGAAACTGGAGAAGATTGCCATCCAAAGCCCCCCGGTGATATCATCCACGACTTCCTGAGCCAGGGTCTGCGTGCTTCCCTTTAGAGGCAGCTCAGAGCTCCAGAGAAGCTAAATGACATCACAAAAGGCAGAAAACAAAGAAAGCTGGGGTATTGGGGGGCATTTTATGGTTGTTTCTCTGTCCTCCATCTGCTCCTTCACCAACCCTCCACCATCCCCAAGAGATATTAGTAAGACAGAGTCAAGCCTACTCTTAAGCTAGCTTTCCCAAGGATGGGCTGAGAAGGAACTGCCCTCTACACCTGAAATATGTCACCTGCTTCCCAATGCGTTAAGACATTTCCAAAGGATGACATTACAAATGGACCTAACATTAAATACGAACATTACAGTTACTTTGTGATAATTCCAATTTGTGCTCAGGGATATTCAGTCTCCTGTCTATTGCTTGTGTCAAAAGAAGGTTAGAAAATGCTGATAGGTTAGTCCAGGCATGTGCCTGGCCAGAACTCAGTCACAGTTACTCCCCATGGCAAAATGAAGCCATCCTAGATGACAGTGAAGAGAGCATTTGACTTCACTTAGGGTGTAGTCAAGTGATGGACATCTGAGACTCTCAGCTTCCCTGGTGCCTGCCACCTCCACTCGAAGGTTCAATAACCCCTAATTTGTAAGTCCATTTTGGCACAGCCTTGGCAACTTCAGCTGCAGAAAGGTACTCATAGGATGGCACCATGTCCCCAGTTCCTCTTTTGGTTTTGTTCTAACTCCTCATTAATGGCCAGTCTAACTGATATTTTATAAGTCAAAATCACTGTCACGGTCTGTTAGTTACTTTTTTATTTCTGTGATAAGACACTACGACCCAGGCAACTTATAGAAGAGTTTATTTGAGGCTTACGGTTTCAGAGGGTTAGATGGCCATCCTGGTGGGGATCATGGCAGCAGACAGGCAGGCATGGCATTGGAGCAGTAGCTGAGAGCTCACATCTTGATCCACAAGCAGGAAACAAAAGAGAATGTCAAGAATGTAAATCTCAAAGCCCACCCCCACTGACACATCCACCCCCACAAGGCCACACCTAATCTTCCCAAACAGTTCCACCACCTGGGGACCAAGTGTTCAAGTCCCCCTATGAGGGCCGTTCTCATTCAAACCACCGTACTATCTGACCCAACGTCTCAGAACCACGGAGGCCAACTGACTTCCTATGAATGTCTGTGTTGCTCATGGGGATCTTAGTTACTAAGAGGTCACCGTCCCATCACAACTGGGGCCTCACCAGTCCCCAGAGCAGGCTTGGGTGCAGGTTTCCTCTCTCACACGTCTTGTTGGATTAAAGAGAACATGAGCAAAAGAAGTCTGTATGAACAGATCTATTTCAAATGCTGCCGGCTTCCAACAGCGTTCCAACCCTTACAAATAACTCCATTGATGGCACCACCTCAGGGCGTCTTGGCAAGCTTTCATTCCTTAAGGTTTTGATAGTTTTAGACAACAAACTAAAATCACTTGTAAAATGTCATGGTTACTTAGTTACCCATTCACTTTGTGTGCAGAAGGAGCAAGTGTCACGGTGTGTATGTGGAGGTTCAAGGACAACTTGTGGGAGTCAGTTCTCTCCTCCCACCAAGTGGGTTCCCAGGGGTGAAATCATGTCATGAGACTTGGTGGCAAGTGCCTCTACCTGCTGAGCCATGTTGTCCCCCACCCCCACCAACAAAACTAATTGTAAAGTTCAATGAGGTCAGGCTTCATTAGAAATGGTGACAGCCTGGGCCAGGGATGCAGCTCAGTTGGTAGAGGGCTTGTGAGACATTTAAGAAGACCTTGTTCTCTTCACAATCCTGCATAAAATTGGGTGTGATGACCTATTTCTGTAATCCCAGCTGAAAGAAAGAAAGAAAGAAAGAAAGAAAGAAAGAAAGAAAGAAAGAAAGAAAGAAAGAAAGAAAGAGAAAGGAGAAGAGAAGAGAAGAGAAGAGAAGAGAAGAGAAGAGAAGAGAAGAGAAGAGAAGAGAAGAGAAGAGAAGAGAAGAGAAGAGAAGAGAAGAGAAGAGAAGAGAAAAGGTGTAACAGCCAGATGTCAACAATTAGAACTTGGAAATCTTAGCATACATGCCACTGCAGAAAGTCCATCCTGTACAAAACAAACTACATAACTGTAACCTTTTTAGAGGATCTTCAGAGATCAGTCATTTCCCCTGCACACACCCTCTTGCCCTCTGTTTTCAGCACCTGGGGTGGGGACAAGTGAAATGTTTTTCTTGTCACATGTCCTTTTTGCAGCTAGAAGCAACTGAGAGCTATCGCCTAGCACAGGAAATGGCACCCAGGACTCTGGAATTTCTACCTTGTGTCAGAGACATAAACTCTGTGATGTGGAATGAGGATCAACAGGTCTAGTGGACATTTATTTTTCCCTTTTGTACACATTGTGACTTCTGCCACTAAGCTGTGATGTCCAAGAAGTCCTCACAGTGTGGCTAAGGGCCCAGTGGCTAGGGGGAGTTGCTGGGCAGTTCATGGCAACTTTGTTCTGTAGATTGGCTACCTACCTGATCTTATGTACTGAATCCTCTAGGCTGCAGACTACAGTGAGATCCACCTTTGGCCACTAGCCTCTGTCCACATTGGGTGTAAATGGACATTTCCATGTCCCAGCTGCCTGGTCCCAAATAACCGACTCAGAGGCTGAATATGAATTATAAATGCTTGGGCAATAGCCCAGGCTTATTACTAACTACCTCTTACATTTTAAGTTAGCCCATATTTCTATTTATGCTTTGACACATGGCAATACCTTTATTACCATGGCACGTTCATCTCCTGATCCCTCTGTGTCTGACTGGCAACTCCTGACTCCACCCTTCTCCTCCCCACCATCCTTAGTTTGGTCACCTCGTCTATACTTCCTGTCTTGCTACTGGCCAGTCAGCATTTTATTAAACCAACTCAAGTGACAAATCTTTACAGTGTACAAGAGGATTATTCCCCAGCCAATGGGACTGGTCCCTCTTCCCCCAGAGCAACAGCTAATGCTGAAGATGGCCGTGGGCGGCATAGTTGCTCATCTCCATGACACTGCCAGGCTGCCTACGGGTCTAACCCCAGTCTTCTTGTGCGCATGCTTGCTGTGTAACAAGCTCCAGGGAGTGGTGGCTTTTGTTGGTGAACAGAATGTGGGACACAAAGCAATCTGAATGAACGGAGCAGTGTGTGAGGGGGAACGGCATGTAGTATTCACTCCCAAACGCAAGTTAGTGTATTTTACAAGTGCCATCCAGGAAGGATGGTGGCTCAGCTTGAAACCAAGGTGTATTCTGGAATTTCCTTTAGTGGTTTCATGACCTTCCTGTTTCCAGCGTGGGATGAGATTTATCTGTAACTTGAAATCATTTACATTTTTCCTAAAGGTTTGCTTTTTAGAACAAAGCCAGCCAAGTATTTGCTCTCTGAATAAAGAGCTTCATAAGAGCCCAAAGAAAAGCATGGTTTTGTGAACTGAGAAGTAGCAGAGGCCAGGACAGGACGCAGATGTTTTAGTGTCCCTAGTCCAAGCTGGCCTTGAATTTCTGATCCTCTTCTTCTTCCTTCTAAGTGCTAAGATTATGAGCATGCACCACCATATCCAGTTTATATCATGCTGGGGATTGAACCTGGAGCTCTAGGCAAGCACTCCACCAACTGGGCTATATCCCCACCCTAATGTCTAATCATTCTTAGTGCTCTATCTTCATATAACCTGGCATTTCCAGAAAGACTGGGGACAGATCTAAGAAATTTTGCCCCGTTTGCTTCATTTCCTCTCTCCTCATACAAGCACACTTTCTACATCAATCTGAGTCCTTTGCAGGCATCATTTCCCTCTGTGTAGAATGTTTTACTGTGCACTTTCCAAGGACATTTTTGCACATGACCATTGTACCCTAGCGAACATCAGGCTATCAAACCAAGCACCATTATCTAATCCGCATTCCGTGGCCACATCTGGCCACATGTTCCAATAAGGTCATGTTTGTCGTCTTGGGTTTCTGGTCCAGGATTCAGTCCAGAATCATATGTCATCTTTCTTAAGTGTCATCCCTACCGGAGCAGTTTCTCCACTTTGCATTGTGGGTGATGACATTTCGTAGGCCACCAGCCAGCTGCTTTATAAAATGTCCCCCGCCCCCCAACATGACGCTTGTCTAGAGATGGGAGTTGTCTGTGTGGGGCAGGACTATTATTAACAACAGCACTGGGCCCTGGGGATATCTTCTCTGGGTGCTTGTTGTTTGGCTGATGTAGTGTGTACTAGGCTCATCCACCATGTAATTGCTTGTCTTTCTCTTTCACGAAGAGTCAGTCTACTCGCTTTTGCTGGCAGTTGTGACTTTTTTTGGCCTGTCCTTCACTGTGTTTGTTTGATTTTTGTCTGGTGTTGGAGCATGCACTCTATCAATGAGCCCTGCTCCAGCCTGGAGTCAGTCATTATTAATGTGATGGCTGCAAATGGATTTGTTTCCAGCACCATTATTCCTCCTTGGGCTCTCCATATGTTCTACCATGAACAAGTAGCTTCCCATTTCAACCATCATTTCTGTAAGGATGGTGTCTTTTCCTGTCCTTATTGTAATGGCCAAAGTGTCCTGGGGTTGGCCACGAGTGTCACTTTAAGTCCTCTGTGTGATTCTAGAAAGTTCCCTATTGTTCTTGAATACTGGTTTGATGCCCTGAAATATGTCCAGGGTCAGCTTATATTTGTTGCCACCCAACATCTAGAAGCAGTGATTTCTGGGCACCAATTCCTATTTGGGAGGTCTGGGAACCGCTGAAGTGTCTGTGCATCCACATCCATCTTCTCCCTGTGTCTGTGCATCCACGTCCATCCTTTATCTGTGCAGAAACGACTCAGAAGTGAACTAAGTCTTCCAGTGTGACCTCACCTTGTCCTTGATCCTAATGAGGGTGCTTTTAGGATATCCCCACCAGGAGAGAGAGAGAATCAAGTTGTGAGTACCATCGTCATGCTAGGAAACAGCCATCAATTCTCCTTTCAGTGCTTTTCGCCATCAGTGAGAACTGAACTTGTCAAGCTGATTTCCAGCATCTATGAGCTGCTCAGATAATTTTTCTCTATATAGATTTATGAATAAGTTACATTATATTAATATATCTGCTAAGAAAAATAAACGTTTCACTCCTGGGCTAAATTATTTTGGGTTGCTGTGCATGCTTTTCTTAATAGAATATTGAATTCTTCCCACTAGTGGTTATTAGGAGCTTATATCATATTTACTAGCAATGTCTGCCTTTAATCTCCTTTTTCTTAGTGCTAGCACTTCTATTCAAATAAGATCGTAGTTTTGTATGGTCGCTGTAGCAATTTGCTGCCATGTCTCCAAACAGCATGCACTTATTCCCTTATGTTTCCAGGGCAAGAAGTCTAAAATGACTCTTCCCAGCCCAAAGATGTCAGTAGGCTTGCATTCACGTCTGGGCTTCAGAGAACTCTGTTTCTTTGTCCTTTCTGGTTTCTTAAGTGACTGTCTCTTCCTTGTCCATGGCCTCATCCTTGAAGACAGCAGCACAAGCATCTACTGTTCCTCTCTGCCTCCAGCCCTCTCCTATGCGTTCCAGTCAGGGCTCCTCTGATTCTCCTGCTTCTCTACATTACCATCTCCCGAAGGGCCCTGGTGGTCATCTTGACTTCACCTGAACACTGCCCCATCAAGACCCATAACTTTATCACACTTGCAAGATCCCTTTTGCCTCCTAAAGTGATGCCCACGGCTTCTGAGGAGCTGGATGTGGACATCTCCGAGTCAGGTAAAGGGGGCCATTGTTCTGCCATTCTCTCCCTTCAGTGTTATGCTTGCTTCACCAAATGTGTCCTGATGTTTTCTTTTCCTTTCTGTTTTCTAGAACAGTTATACATCGTCAGGGCTCTAGCGGGCCACACCTTCCCTGAGAAACCATATGGACCCAGTGCTTCTTTACTGAGTGGTTCCTAATAACCTCTTCTTTGTTGAAAACTGCTTGGTTTCAGCTTCTGTCTCCGCTAGATCAGCACGCTGCTTCCTGAGCAGTTATTAAGGTTTTGCATCTGGAGGACCCGGGCGAAGAGGAAGTTGAGGTGACAGGAAGAGATGCAGTTTCACCAGCATTGGCCCCTGGTCATTGGCCCCCTTCTTTATACAGCTTGAAACCCACCCAGTGACGATCCTGGATCCTCATCCAGCCTCCCTTGCTGGAGCCATTATCTTCTCACACACAGCAGATGCATCAACCCTGGACCGATTCCCTAGGGAACCAGGACTCCCATATTCTATGCAGCATGCTGTGTCCATTTAATACAATGTATCCATAATAATGTGAAATAGCAGCTGGGCATGGTGGTGAGCGCCTTTAATCCCAGCACTTGGGAGGCAGGGGCGGGTGGATCTCTGAGTTCAAGGCCAGCCTGGTCTACAGAGTGAGTTTCAGGACAGCCAGGACTATGCAGAGAAACTGTCTTCAAAAACCAAAAGAAGAAAAAGGAGGAGGAGGAAGAGGAGAAGGAAAGAAGGAGGAGGAGGAGGAGGAGGAGGAGGAGGAGGAGGAGGAGGAGGAGGAGGAGGAGGAGAAGAAGAAGAAGAAGAAGAAGAAGAAGAAGAAGAAGAAGAAGAAGAAGAAGAAGAAGAAGAAGAAGAAGAAATGTGAAATAACTGGTCCTTATCTTCTGTTTCAAACCTTTAATGATGTTCTTGAACATCTACCACCAGGACTACAGACCCCAGTCCCGGGAGCCTGCTCCTGTCAGACCCGGGGAACATCTTGAGCCCTGTGCAGTCCAGCTGTGCACAAGGCCGTGCCCTGGGGAAATTTCCCCGTGACATCCTTTACCTTTCCTGTGGGCCAATAGAACGGCTCTTGTCAGCATTGCATGGCTGAAGAGGTGTAAGCAAAGTCCATTTAGATCTGAACCATCTCCACATTGCTAAAGCCTGTGCCCTGTCCACTCTGGCCATACACATAGCTAATACCTCAAGGACCTGAAGGGGTCCCTTAGTGGCTCCAAGGGTGTTCCAGGAAGTTCTCTTGCTTACTCCAGTCCCTCTGATCCATCTTGGGTGGGGAGCTTCTTTGATCACGTGCCCATGTATTTTACCTTTCATTGTCCGTCATTTCTTCCTCATGAAGATAATCGCTGTTTTTCCCCCTTTGAGTCCTAGCCGGGGTTACATTCCTTTCAGTCGCCCTGGCTTTCTTGTGGTGTCAAACTGTTTTCCTGCAGCCTTGAGGCCTGGAGGAGAGCTTGGCTGGCTGTAAGATTCTTGGTACAAACTACTTCCTTACCCAGGACAGTTTCCACAGCCTCGGACGCTCGCCTGCCCAGCACTACTGTAGTGTGCCCTTCCTCACTTCGTGGCTGATGTGGGCAAGGACATTTTCCTCGGGATCCTGTGCTTTAGTCTGCTTCATGTTTTCTTTTAGAGTAATTCTGTGTAGATTTAGTTTGCTTTTACTGCATTAATCTGGAGAATTTACATGACTCCTGATTTAAAGGAGATCCTTCCTGCCGGTATAACCCAATATACTATATTCTTACCATTTAACTACTAGGAGCTGGGGGTGGGGGGTCACGTGACCTCTGATGGACCTGAAGTGTCATCCCTTTTGCTCCCCTCTTCCTCTGCCACCTGCTTCCTGGAAGGGCCCTTTCCCGTCTCCTTTCTCTGTGGAGCATGCTTTACAGAGACTGCCGACCTGAATCCCTTCCAGCGGCCTCCCTCGTCGTCAGGCCGTGACTCACCTGGACTCTTGATGGTGTCTCACACGTGGAGGTGACATCTCCTTTCAGACAACTTCAAATCAACCTTGAGTTCTGTCCCTTTGCTTCCACCAAGGCTGGTGCCAAAGTGTGGCTCACAACTCTGGGGACAGGGGTTGGTATTCATTCTTTGGAATTCATTCTTTTTTCCAGCTTACAGGTGACCTGAATATCACAGCCGTCTCTCTTATGGGTCCATCGAAGGTGTGGGTTTTGTGTGGCCTTCTGATTGCTTCTTCTTGTTGCTGCAAAGCTGTGAGGAATTCATTTAACTACTCTGGGGGGGGCACCTTTTTCTAAATTTCATCTGAGCACAGTGGTGTACTGTCAGGAAGAAAGCTGGTATGCTATGTGCACATGTGAGACCCACTCACATAGAGGCTTCCTGGAAGCATACATCCATGAAGAACCATGTATATGAAGAGACATTTCTGAGTGTATCACTTGAAGAGCTCAATTGCACTTGCATTCAAATTTGATTTTGTACTGAGGACCAAGGACCATAAAATACAAATATTGCACTAAGCACTTGCCTACTACATTAAAATGTCTTGTAGTCAATTTCCTGGAAGCCAATGAGTGTAAATGGCCTTGTCCTATAACCGTCCTCACATTGGACAGCTGAGGGACCCAGGTGAGCAGGCTCTGTCCCTTCACCCTGCAGAACTGTCCTTTCCACACCAGCCATGCATACTTCACAGAGGTTTTCACCTGGTAGATAGTTTTTCCAATTTTTATTTTAAAGACAATATTTCATGTATCGAGGCTGACCTCAAGCTCTCTGTGTAGCCAAGAATGGCCTTGAAATTCTCATTCTCCTGTGTCCACCTCTTGAGTGCTGTGGTTACAGGCATGTATCTAGCTGCTTTAATGTGCTCTAGGGATCCAACCCAGGCTTTTGTGCATGCTACGTAACACTTTACCCACTGACTTACATTCCCAGGCTTCTCCTTTTCCACTTGCTATCATTCAGTCACCTTTGTATGCAAAGATCCCTCCTCAACAGCCCAATACGAGGAGAGAGTACGTTTCATTATTACATTTCAGATTAACTTTCAAAATAGTTACATTGCTCATCAAGTTGAGTCAAAACATTTTGTTGCACTAATGAGGTCCCTTGGTTTCTCTTTTCACAGAGGACAATTATGGGATGGATGGGAAGGTTAGTCAGTCCAACGTCGTTTCCGACACCAACTGGCAAGGCCTGGAGGAGGTATCCAGTGTGAGTGGCGACACCGATGAGTACAGACATAACCCTGGACTGAGTCTGGAGTCCTGGACGAGCTACCTGGAGGCTGTAGATAGAACATTTGCACTGCTAAACAGTCGCTCTGAGCAAAACAAAGCAAATGGGACTCCAACTGCTCCAAGCGGTGGCTTCCCAGTCGCCTCTGCTGAGCTCTCGGTGTCAGCAGAGATGGCCTCTGCAGAGTCCGGAGAAGACCCAAGTCATGTGGTTGGGGAAACACCTCCCTTGACCTTGCCAGCCAACCTCCAAACCCTGCCTTTGAACAGACCCACATTAAGTCCAGAGAGAAGACTTGAATGGAATAACGACATTCCAGAAGTGAATCATTTGAATTCTGAACACTGGAGAAAAAGCAAAACTGAAAAACAGATGGGGTGGGAGGAGATCCACCATCTTGACGGTGACATCAGTGGCAACGGCATGACAGAGCTGGGACTCCAGTCTCGTCGCAGGCTGCAGCCCATCAGCCAGCATCAACGAGAATGCCCCCAGGATGCAGAGCCAGAAGAGGATGCTTTTGAAGATCAATTGCATCCTCATGTTCATTCTGACAGAACTTCTGTTCATCAAGTGTTCAGTGTGTCTGGGGTGGAGCAACCTATTCGTTCCAGCCCCATGGAGAGACTGTTGGCCAAGATGCGGAAGAGTGGTATAAAAGAGTGGGTACCGAATCTAGAGGGCAGTGCCTCCTCTCCACTCCCCTCCGATTAGATGAAATGTTGCCTGAGTCTTTCTAAGTTTTTATTAGTAAACTAGTGGTGGCGAGTGTAACTGCCAGCATTCTGAGCTCCCCTGGATACGTTTGCGCAGTAGAAACTCACTCGTGTGCACATGGGCAGGTGATGCTCGCTCACACGTGTGCAGGTGATGCTCACACGTGGACTCATTGTAGTTCACTGTTTTCCCAAGAAGAGAAAGGTGGGGGACATTTTGTTTCTTTGTTTTCGGTACTAAAACAGTATTATCTTCTGGATATTGTAGGGACATGCGTATATAAAGTCTATCCAGTCAAAATGGCTAGAATTGTGCCTTTGTAAGTTTTAAACGCTTGACACCCATGATGACTCCGTCAACACATCTTCCCTGCCTGCATCCTGAAGTTTGGATTCGTTTCTAACCACTGGAAATTTTCGACATCATCATATTTGGTTCAATGATTTTGCACTTTGAGTTTGGAATACTGTGTCTGCTTGGTTGGTAGTGTTATTATTTTTTTTTTAAACAGTCTTGTCAGAGACATACTGTTTGTCCCAGGCAGGACAAAGGAATAGACCCCCAGCAATGACACACAGTATGGATCACATATTGTTTAACGTATACTTTTTCCAGAGAACATTGCATGTATTTTATACCTTGACGTGCTAAAATTGATTAGCAAAAAGGCATGGCTCACAATGCTGGTGGTAAAAAAATAAAATGAGTTAATAAGTAATAAACAAAACAAAAATTACCTGCTCTCTCTGTGCTTACTATATGCTCAATACTGCTAAATTTTGGTTACCGTCTTGAAAAAGGGACAGGACAAAGGCCATTTTATTTTAATCTTTTTTTTCTTGGTTTGGTTAATAAGCTTAAGTATCAGGAAAATATGTGTAGTTTTGGCTTTCTACAAGACAATTTTAATAAAGTAAAATCATGAATGCTGTAAAATTTAGATACACCAGTATTTGCTTTATAAACACGGCAGTATGTCAATATTTTTAAAACTATCACCATGCTCTGATTTTTCTAAATGACATAGTTCAAAACAGCTTTTGAAAATCTGTATTCTTGATGTCACCCTGTTTCTCCTGGACTTTTGGAGACCACTCGAAGAATTACCTCACTGAGAATTTCCATTGTCCTCTTCCTTCCCAAGGTCTTCTCGCTATTGTTTAGCTGGATGGTGGTTTTCTTTTGACTTTTAGATAATTCAAACATGTGGATAGTTGTATTTTTGTTAAGTGTTTAAAGTAAACACTTTTCAAGAAAATTTAATGTGGTATAGTTGAATCCTTGGTAATCGTAACTCTTTACCATAGAGCCTGTACATACGCTAACTAGCCGTTGATCAGATGTGGCCGGCAGCTGCTGACTGACAGAATAAACGTATTTATCGTCTTGAATGATGTGTTTTGTAAAGAGATTTCAAGATATTAGGAAGCATACTTTGTTTTGTTTTTTTTAATCCTATGTAATGCTCTGTGATACTTTGATAGAACAATTCTGGCTTCAGGAAAGCCTAGAAGCGATATTTCTTGAAATAAAAGGTGTTGAAATATTTTACCTGTTTCAGAGAAGTAACCTTAAATCAGCTTTTGTGGTCCACAGGTTCCCTACATGTTAGCTTGAGTCTGGTTCTTACCTTACATGACTAAGTGTTAGCTATACTTGTCAAAGTACTCCAAATCCATGTTTTGTAGATCATTCTCGGGTTAGTACCTTTGCAGATTTGCCTCCTTGGAGACCAGAAGGATGAGGCAGAACAGCTCTGTAAAGGGTCAGGGGCCAGAGCTCCGTTTTTCACCATATAAAAAATACTGATTAACTTTTGGGCAAAAGGCCCCATATTGATAATCCTTGAGGCCTCGTGAACCCCCTCACTGGTCCTGGGTGTCACAGATGGAGTTCTCTAAAAACAAGAAGGCTCACCCATGAACAGCGCTTTAGAGTTTGGAGGGAGCCATAAGTTTTAAGGTAAACCTAACTGTCCACCAAGACCTTACATGTTTGATACGGACAAATCCCAAATCCTTGTGTGGAAAGTCTCTTGGAAGAGCCTTTACATAAGAAATTAAGAATCTGTGAAACGTCCAGATTAGAGGTTAAAAGAAATAAAGGAGGGGCATAGCAAAGCATTCAAAGACTTGCCCATCGGTCCTCAAGGAATCCATACATAACATCAAAAAGAGATTACAAGTTTGGAGGGCATAGTGTCTGGACATTCATCTTTGTTCCATGCTTCTTTTTTAAATAACTCAAGTTGTGTATATGAAAAAGATTCAGTGTGCTGTTTCCACTCATGTGTGCCCTGATCAGATCTCCTTTCTGCCTCACCCCATCCTAAGCGACCCTCCCAGTCATCAGTAATTATCATTCTACTTTGCTGTCAATCATTTTTTTTAAGTCTCCACATGTGACAGAACCTGCAGTGTGTACCCTTCTTGTTCCTCTCCTATAAAATGTGCCCAGGCCACGTGTTGACATCCCCCCCCCCCAAAAAAAAAACTCTGCCTGAGTACAGTTCAGTGAATATCTATGCAGTCTACACCATGCAAAAAGGCTGTATGTCTCCAGAGCTATGTTCCAAAACCGGTTCAAGAGATAGAAGGACCCTTAGAGAGTGGCTGCCTGAGGGTGTCTTTTGATCTGTGACCAAGGCGGCAGCAAGAAGGACTGAGCTGACTTCCATGGTCTGTTCCCTGCTTGCCACGGACTCAGAATATGAAGAAAGAAAGCCAGCTGCTCTCTGCTTCTTCCATTTTAACGGACACGTGCTCATCATACACACATTCACAGAACACATACATGCCATCAGGGAAGAGGAAAACTGTAATGGGACCCCATTTGATAAAGCCCTATTTGGTAAGACAAGGAGTGATCAGGACATTCAAGGACTCCTAAACTGCTCTGGGGCTGAGGTGGGGGATGGACAGCTAGGTGGCAGAGTGCAGGATAAGCATGCACAAACCTGGGGTGGGTCTCTGGTGCTTCACAAAAGGCATAGCATACCTGCAATCCAAGCACTTGGAGGTGGAGGCGGGAAGGGCAGCAGTTCAAGGTCATCCTCAACTTCATAGGGAGTTTGAGGGATCCTGCCACCCTAACTTCAGTTTGAACTTTTAACGCTTAGGATTTTTGTGAGCTCAGGAAAGCCCCATACACCTCTCTAAGACAGCTGTTTGCAGAAATAAGCAAGGGCTTTGGACTAACCATGGCAGCCACTCAGTCTATGTGCTTTCTTTTCCCCAGACTGTCCAGGGGAGATATCGGGACTCTCCACTGAGCTTCTGTGGCCTTGGAAGTCCCATCTCAGATGCTGCTTCCCCCTGCCCGCTGTCAACATGGCAGGTGTTGACATCTGAGTTAAAAATACCCATCACCACACTTAAACTATACCTGAGGCTGCTCTTGATCTTCCCGAAAACCAGGAGTAGGCTGGGCTGGGGGTGTGGCCACCGTTCAATTTCCCAGTGGAGTCGAATTTTGTTGGGTATTTCCAAAGATTATTTTAGAAGACAGCATATCTTTGGATGGCAAGATTCCCAAACAAAGCTTCAGGTGCTGGGTCTTGGCGGGCCTCCGTGACGCACAAAGCTGCTAAGGCCACCTGTGGCTTTCCCCCACTACCAGCTCATCCCACACTCAGGAAATGACCTAATGTGGTGAGCTAGTCTTTCTCTAAACTGAAGACTTTGCCAGCACAGTGTCGTGGTCCTTCACGACATGTGCGAAGCTGCACAAAACACGTAGAGTAGAGCTACTGGCCTTTAAAATTCAGACGCTCCCCGCTGCTGTTAGGGGGTAGAAACATCACACAGAGACACCATGCTGCCGTCTTTCAAGCGGACTGATGCCTCGCTCTTAAGGCAGTAAATGCGAACAATGACCAAAAACATTGCCGTCGACTGAGTTTCTTAGCCTCAATACCAGGGAACGTCCCAAACTCTCAGGCTTGGAATCTGTATCCTCCCTCCCCTCCTCTACCCCACAAGCCCAATAAAGCAAGTTCAAGGACTGAGTGGAACCAGTTCAATTCTAGTAGCTTTCAGGAGCAGAAGAAAGGACTTCCCTGTGGGGCCCACCACCCTCTCGGGAGGGTAAAAGCAGAGCATGTGCTTTTCATAACGAACACTAGATGGCACCGGAGTACAGCATCCAATGCAAAACGACTATTTGCAGTGATTTTAAGGTAACTGCGCTTGCTGTCATGTATGAGCATGGCACAAGAGCATGTCTGGATCCGTGGCAAGTTTGCCCTTCCCTCGGTGCCTACCCTCTCAGTCTTCCAGTAGACCAAAGTGCAGATGCAGCTCTCCACTGTTTTGTGCTGGCATCCTAAATGGAACTGTGCCAAATGCTGGCTGGCACTTAAAACCAAAGGTGAGCAGGGAATGTGACCTCCTAGCTTTGCTATGACTTTGTGCAATTGAAAGTGTTTCTTTGCTCGTATGTGCTGAAGCCATGGATACCATCTCTGGTTCACTGACAATTTTACAACAACAACAACACAAAAACAAAAAACACTGGATGCTTTATCAATTGCTCTTAAAACCCTGAGTCTGGGTTAAAGCAAGGAAATGAAGTGAGCAAAGTCTATAACCCTCTAACCCTTCCTACTTCTCATTTCTTAACGCCAAGCGCGCGTGTGTGTGTGTGTGTAGGGATGTGTGTGTGTGTGTGTGTGTGTGTGTAGGGATGTGTGTGTGTGTGTGTGTGTGTAGGGATGTGTGTGTGTGTGTGTGTGTGTAGGGATGTGTGTGTGTGTGTGTGTGTGTGTGTGTGTGTGTGTGTGTAGGGATGTGTGTGTGTGTGTGGTGTGTATGTGATATGGATGTATATGTGTGTGTGGTGTGTGGTGTGTGTGTGTGTAGGGATGTGTGTGTGTATGTGTGTGTGTAAAAGATGTGTGTGTATGTGTGTGTGTGTATGTGTGTAGGGATGTGTGTGTGTGTGTAGGGATGTGTGTGTGTATGTGTGGTGTGTATGTGTGTAGGGATGTGTGTGTGTGGTGTGTGGTGTGTGTGTGTGTATGTGTGGTGTGTATGTGTGTAGGGATGTGTGTGTGTGTGTGTGTAGGTATGTATGTGTGTGTGTATGTGTAGGGATGTATGTGTGTGTGTATGTGTGTGGTGTGTGTGTGTGTGTGGTGTGTATGTGTGTAGGGATGTGTGTGTGTGGTGTGTATGTGTGTAGGGATGTGTGTGTGGTGGTGTGTGTGTGTGTGGTGTGTATGTGTGTGGTGTGGTGTGTATGTATGTAGGGATGTGTGTGTGGTGTGTGGTGTGTGTGTGTAGGGATGTGTGTGTGTATGTGTGTGTGGTGTGGTGTGTGTGTGTGTGTGTATGTGGTGTGTGTGTGGTGTGTGTGTGTGTGTGTGTGTGTAGGGATGTGTGTGTGTGTGTGTGTGTGTTCAGGTTACAGGACATTTAAGCAATTGGAAGAGAACTATTATTGCCTCACTCTGCACACCCCATGTCCATTTTCAACAGCTGCCGAAAGCTGCTGGAGTTGAACCCGTTCCACTCAATCCTTGAACCTGCTTTGTTGGGTCTGTGGAGTGGGGGAGGGGAGCAAGGGTACAGATTCCAAGCCTGAGAGTTTGGGCCGTTCCCTGGTATTGGGGGTGAGGAAGCCCAGTCGACAGCAACATTTTTGGTCATAGTTCATATTTACTAGCTTAAGGGAGAGGCATCATCATCCACTTTTGTGTGAGTGGTTTTCTTGATGAATGTGCTGTGGCAAGCAGGGAGGAAGATCTCCCGGTAAGCACACGCAAGCACGCACGCACGCACGCACGCACACACGCACTCATACACCAGCCACTCACGCCCTTTGGACCATTCTGACCCTTTCAGTGTGTAGGGAGAATGCAAAATGGAACAATCCTCTTCTTCCAGCAAGAGTGCTCAAAGCAGACTAAATATATCCACGGGCTTCAGCCCGTGACTCATGATGCTATTTCCACGTCTTTCACCTCCTTCCGCCTCTCACCCAGAAGTTTCAGATGCCAGTGCCTTCGGAAAACTCTCTCCAGTCAGGAGAGACATCCAAACCGGGCGTTTGGCTGGACTTGGAGGACAGTACGTTAAGTGTGATCATGTATCAGACACAGGGAGACAGCTAGCACGCACATGCTCCCACTCATCTGGGGAAGCTGGGAGTTTTGATCTGGTAAAACACAGAGCACTACATAGGGATGAGCAGAGGCTGGGAGGGGTGTGAGGCAGGGAAGGATGGGGGGGTGTTGCTCCATGAGTTCCAGGAACAGCCTCCAACATTCTGTAATGAGGCAGGGTAACTACTGGACACTGAACTGTGTATTTCAAATACCTGGTAGAGATGAGTTTGAGTGTTCCCACCATAAAGAAATAGTTTTGGAGTCAATGGACATGCCAATTACTTTGGTTTGATCATTACACATCATATATGTGTATTGAAACATTGTACAGGGCCCCCATAACTCTGGTCCGATGACTATGTGGGGATGAACAGAATTTTTTCCATTCTACTTGTATTTTTATGATGATAAAATATACTGACAAAAATGCAATTTAGGGGGGACAGGAATCATTCTGCTTACAATTCCAGGTTGCAGCCCTTCATCCCAGGGGCCTCCCAGGAGTAGCTGGTCACACCACAGGCAATGAAAATTTTCAACACACACACACACACACACACACACACACACACACACACACACACACACACATTATTTTTTAAGTTCCAGCCAGGTGGAGTCTGAGCACAGCTTCTGTGCCAGAGATCAGCTCCAGGCTATAAAGGGTGGGTTTGTCATCTGGAAGCGACCGGATGGGGTGGGGGTGGGGTGTTCTAACTAATTTGTTGGCAAAGATTCTCACCTTGGGAAATCCTTCCTTTCCGTGCTTGAAGTGTTCCCTGTATTTGCAAATCCGTAAAAGAACAACAAGCTGGGCGCCTTTGAAGACCACTCAGCACAGCAGTAACAATACCCACCAAATGCTCACCTTTGCTCCCACATTCTTTTCTGGAGCCCAGGAAGTTAGACAAACCCATGGGACTACCTTGGGCCAGTGACACAAGCCAGTGACGTGTGTTACCTCCAGACGAACTGTTCTTTGGACTCTTTCTGCCTCAACTCGGCAGCTAAGGTCAGTCATTCAAAAGTCCCTCGTGGTGCGGGTTCAGGGTGAGGCCTCTGCCCCTCCATCCCCGACAGGAAGTGCAGTGTGCTGAGGTGAGTGGAGAAGCATCCTTTATCAAGCCATGTTCGAGGATCGAGTCCCTCGATCTGAAGGTCTGTTTTGAATTGGAATAAGTGATGAGCTACCTAAAATTATCCCCTTAGGAAGTTCACGAAAAGTGTGCTGCAGTGGGCTCCTTAGACTGCAGTCGTAACAGTTTCTACATGGAACGTTCTGCCTCCGGATCCCGTTAGTAACCAGGCTGACTGTATCCAGTAACTGACTTGTGGGGTACTCGGGCGCCATCGCTTCACTTCAAGCAACAAGAAACTGAGAGACAAATTCATTTCAATCCAACACACTTTATTTTTTTTTTCAACTTTTTTTTTCCTTAATTTTCAGTGATCAAGTATTCATGGTGTTGTAAACCCAGGTTTATTAGTCCTTCGACAGTCAGTTTCATTAAACATAAGGAAATAAGTCATACACCCCTTTGCATTGGCATAACAGGTCTCCAAATAAATATTTGTTCTAAAAACCACACAATCAAACGCTACATAATAACTCAAAGCAGCCTTTCATCACCAACATGCCTCTACAAAGTAACACAGACAGACAGACAGACACACACACACACACACACTACACCCTGCGGATGTCCTAATGCATTTGACACAGCTTCACGTTTCCTTATACTACAAAGTCAAAGGCTGACGTGGGTTTCATGCTCCTAGATTAACATTTGGGTTTGGGGTAGAGGTATATATCTGAATAAAAATGCCCACTGTTACATCTTACCCTTCAGTTTCCTTCAATACACCCTTACCATTACTTCAGTTGTCAATAACATTCGCTTCATCACTTTTGACATGCGTAGTAGACGACCAGTAAAAGATCACAGCATCAGACCCCAATGCTAAAACCAAAACCAGACAAACAAACGAACAGCTCACAGGGCTCGAAGCGTCCTGGAGAAGATAGAAGGTTATCTAAATAGGTTTCTATCTCTCTGAAATTACTTTCAGCATCTGTTTTTTCTTGCTAAACTAAATATGGAAAGCACTGACTTTTCTGTAGGAAAGGATTCTCCCTTACACTTGTCATGTTTATGGTGTAGAGTTCATCGACTGTGGAAATGAGAGCCAAGAGGGCTTGTTCTCTGGGAAAATGCTCAGGTTTCCAAACACACAGCACATGCAGCCCCTTGTCATCGAAACACTGAATTCAGAGAGGAACATGCAGCTACAAACACTTTAGCACCAAGACATTTTATTTTTAATGTCGCCAAAGCCAACAGCAATAAGGTGAGCTTCTGGTCACCTTTGACCCTTCTTAAGGCTGAGTAAAAATGAAGTGCTTAAAATTAAACCTCTTCCAACAAGCACAAATCTGGTTGCAATGCAGCAGGAGGTCCTTGCTTCTGGCGGTACAGTACACTTACACCAGAGCTGTCAGTAAAGGTGAGACTGAAATGAGAAAGTGCACCCGAGTCCTAGCCTAGCCTCTCCTGCCAGCACCTCCCCCCAACCCCCCCCCCCCCCACCCCACCCCCCCCCCCCCCCCGTCCCCAACCCCCGCCCTCAGTGGAAGAGAAAACAGAGACATGAGAAGATTAGTCACAAGTCTGGAGAACAGAATTAGCGAGGCTAGCTTCCAGGCAATTCTGGGGTTACAGTATTCGGGGTTTCTATCTGCTACTTAGAATACTCAGCATGTACCCTTGCAGCAATAGTTATCTTCACGTTCGGTGCCTCTAGGACCCGCGCATGCACACAGACACACACACAGAGCCTTGCACCCTAGGCAAGCGCTGTCCTTGCTCGGGGCTCTCGGGAGAGTTCCCACCAGGCCTTTGGGTCCCTCACACTGTGCTGCCATTCCTTGGTGCATACAGGGTTCTACAAAGCAGCCTCAAAAAAACAAAAGAAAAAAGACACTTCCTGGCTGTAAGCTCACTGAAGACTGGAATTGTGGACCAAACAAGAAATTTTGGATGGTTGGTGAAAGGTAGGATTTCTGAGACCCTCGGGAGCCCTCTTCTAGAAACTTCTGCGGGCGCTGGCTTCCCTGAGTGCAAGGATGCATTTTAATGTGACAGCCACTTGAGGTAACAGATGGGGTCGGTAGCTTGCTGTGTATTTTCTATGTTTTTTAAGTCTTCATTAAGAATCTGAAAACTCATAGTTGTCTACAAGCAGAAATGTTAATCTACTCACGAGAGAAAAACATAAATAATCCCCAAAGCTCAGATGCAATCAATCAGAACTAACCTTTGTTTTCATAAAAATTCATTTCAGGAAATTCTGCTACGGTCCTAATTAATACCTAAACTGGATGTGTTCTCAGTTAAACACAACCTATAAATAAGCATTTGAGGTAAGTTATAACAAATGATTTTTAATGTCATACTTGGCTACATAAATGAAATTTACTCCAAAAAATCTAGTTAAACATTGAGTGTGGATGGCTCCCACAGGTATGTGCTATGCTTTTTTTCTATTTATAAAAGGAAATGTCTCTGTTTTGAAGAATGTCTCTATTCTTCCAAAACAATACTACATCAAAAAGTGACACGTGCTAACCTGCTTTAGAGTGGACATCTGGCCTTTGTTTACACTGAACTGTATTAAATACTACAAGCGAACAGTTTAGTCCGAGAGAGCTGTCTCAGCCCATCGCTGCCACTCTGCACCATCCTAAATGACTGACTTTCTGAGCCTCGGATTCAAATCTGCTTAAAAAACAAACAAGCATATAAAAATCTACTCCAGAGAAGGCTGGGGTACTGCTCCAGGGAGAACCTGTACTTAGCGTATGCAAGGTCCTGAGCTCAATCCAGCACCACTGAAGAAGAATGTGTTTGCATGTTTCTAAAGAGAGAAATGCGATGGGTGTTGGATGTTGGGAAACTCCTCTGCAAATAGTCACCACACCAAATGCTAATCTGTCTCCTCGCTTCCGTTTCTCCCCATCCCCCACAGCGTGCAGAATGACTTTTGATCGGTTTGTTTAAGAAAAAAAATTAACTCCACCTCCAAGGAACAAGACATCACACAAAGGAAGAAAAATTATTAAAATATGTTCTTCAACACCCTCCTCCCTCAGCCCTTGAGAGTTTCTAAATCAATGAGCTGGATATTATATTTGCATATTAAAGCCAAACAACACATTAATTTATAGAGCTGAAGGCAGAACAAGGTGTCCTTTTGTCAAAACAAGTAATTCAAAGCCTATGCACAGAAAGCAGCAATTAAGATTTCTGTTAGGAGCTGTGACTACAAGTAACACAACCAGGTTACTAGAAACACAGAAGACCTCTTCCATATGTACAACTGGGTGGTACTAACTACAAAATAGTCAACTCACTGGCTGTGTAATAGTCTGATGCTGCTGCCAGAGCCTAAAACATTTGGGGAGCAATCCTTACTTGTACCTAATCCAGAACTTCATTCCCTCCTGACTTTCACTACTTATTCTACATTCACCAACAGCACATTGATAACACATCTGCTATCCATAGTACCAGGAACTCTAGTCACATATGGTGGTGCACATCCCATGTCTTTGAGTTCTGGCCTCAGCATCTCAAAGGATCTCATAGAGCAGTAAATGGGATCAACACATAACTGGAACCCAGGCAGCAATTGCTGAACTGAATTCAAAAAAGAAAGGCATCAGGGCCTTTCTAATTACCCCTGGTGAATCCATCCACCTTAATACCAAACCAGGACCAATTCCACCAGAAGTCTCTTAATATAATGTCTAAATTATCACATAAAAATTAAGAAAGCACAACCTCTCCATAACCTACATATCTTAGCATCAACACCAAAGAAAACTGTCCCTTCTAAAGGCTTAAGATTATCCACAGATGGCTAAGAAGGACACTGAGTCCCCAAAGTACACCCTCAGCTAATCTGCACTATTTTATGAAAAGCTTTCATGTTTTTTACACTGGACAAAGTCTGACACACAGCAGAGACAGCCTTAGCTGAGCATCACTGCCCACCTCCACGAAAGCCAAGTCCAGGAGTCCAAGCAAAGTCCTTTTCACCTGGGCACTACTAGCTCTATTATGTATAGACATTATTCAGTAAAATAGTGAGTGCTCTTCCACAAACTCCATGTCTCCAGAAAACCACTTGACTCCATGGGCAGGAAATCTATCCTGTACCTAGGAACATCCCCACAGTTCTACTTGAGTGACCTTCCAAGAATGTAGGTGCAAAGTCTGGATCACAGCCAGTCTGCCAGCCATCTCTCTTCCAGACGAGGAAACACTTCACGAGTTCACCTTACGTGACATGAGTTGCTCGACAGAGAGGTCTCAATTTTATGACACATTGGGCCTTTCGGTCCCTTGCAGCCAGATCCCATGAGTTACCCTCTCCAGCAGGAAGACTGTCAAGAGCCTTCAGTCTTGAGACCCAGACACAAAGCCTCCCAAGTAGTGCCTAAGACAAGCAGTAGTGCTGTCAATGAATGACTGTCAACGAACCCAAGGTGTCTTTAGAATCACTGCAGGAAGGATATGAGTACAGAGATGCAAAGGGCACTGTGAAATGATGCTAGCCCTGAGAAAGCGGGATTCAGAATGGTAGAGTCATTTGCTTTACCATTCTAACTCATGACCTAATGGAGGATCGTATTCTGTGTTCGGCTGACAAATCTCCCATCTCCTCTGCAGTGTTTTCCTATCCTATAGCTTTCCCGACTGAACTATTCATTTTCTGAAGCAACCATGGCATTTCCTATACAGAAAAAAATCAGTAGAGATTTACCAGTATGTTGAGGGTATAAGTGAAATCCCCAGTGGGGTTCAGTCTTACCCTGGGAATTTCTTTATCAACTACTTTGAATGTCAAGGTAGTAATAACTCTTAGCTACTTTTAGTGGGCCCTGAGGAGGTGAATTTTTACAGTCATTTCCTCAGATAAGAAAGCCATCATTTTCTTCCTTATTAAGCATCTCAAATTACAGTTTCTAGCCAGATTGTTTAGCACACTAGTTTTAAAGCCCCTTATGAAAGAATACTGTAGTTTAAATAGTCAAGCTATCAGATGTATGATTCAGCAGCCACTTGATCTACCTTATGATGGAGTAAACAGACTGAGAGAAAAATGTATCTTAGGAAATCCTGTTGTCTTTCATTACAATGCAATATACAGTTCTTTGAAGCATTTGGAATTTTTCTACCTGATTGATAGGTCTGCTATGGCTTAAGATGCTATTAACAGTGCTTTAGGGAGCATTCAGCTTCCACTCATCAAAAACACATCTGCTTTGCTCTCTGAAAGCCGAAGAGGCATGGCACACTTCTATTCTTCCAATCCAGTTGCATAGTTGAGGCAAATTCTATTGTGCTTTGAAGCAGAACTCACAGTAGTTGTTCAAATCTAAAGAACTCTGACTTGCAAATGCAAAGTCGTGGTGGAGCTCACCTTTCTCTGGAGAGTATGCTAATGATATGCGTGGTCATAGCCTTTCCCATGGCTATCCATGGAAGGCAGGCTTCTACCAAACAGCAGCAGGAGCATTAAATGAACCCAGCAGAAGTGGTAACAGATGTATCTAAGCTCCTCCCTGGAAAAAAAGAGGGGAAAGCCTTCCAGTCTTGTTGAGGTATCCAGCCCTCAATCAGCCCTCATGGCTGTGTATACTGAGTGTCGTTGGTTTGAGGAGTGTGTCTGTAGAGGTTTAAGAAAAGAAAGTAAGAAGGCACAGGTGTTTCTCAGCTCGCCATATTCAACTCAACCAACAAAACAAGTCTTCCTTTTCCAGGCTTCAGCGGGGACGTCTACAGAGCAGAACTGGGGCTCTCGTCCTGCCCAGGGTCTGCAGAGGAACTTATTGCTTCTGAGAAAGGCCCAGGATAGGTCTGTGTGGGGCCTGGGAATCCCTTCTGCAGACCAGTTTCTTCGTGGAATTCCCCCTGGGTGCTGAAGGCTGGGCATGATGTAGTCCGGGCATATTTCTCAGCTTTGTTGGGCTGGCCCACCAGCTCACTCACAGTGCTCAGCGGGAACTCTCTGCACCTCCGTCTCTGCTGTTCCTCCTCTTTGTACTTGATAGAGTACCAGGCCAGGAAAATAAAAATAAAGCCAACGAATTTGAGGCCAGCCGCCAAACCGAAGTAGACAAAACGAAACGACGTCACGTTGTACTCCCAGCAAGACCCCTGCACGCCACATTCCTGCTGCCAGAGCATACAGGTGGTGTCAATCACGGCTCCAAAGTAAATTGGAGTAGGAATGTATGCTGCAGTCATGGGGAGAAAGAGAAACACAAAGGTATAGCACGTCCCACAAGAGAAAACAGATCTGTCATTAACAAAGCCTGTCCAATGCCAAGAGAAGGATTTTTGTTTAATTGAATTTTCTTAAAGATATGTTCATCTAATTGCAATTTACTTATGAAAATAAACAGCAAACACTTAGCATCTTTCACTTTACAACTCAGGCTATCTCTGTGCTGATTAGGTTGATAAAAATAGCTACTGCTTTCCATGGTTCCCAAGTTCTTACACTGGACACTTTCTATAAAGTTTTGACAGTGAGACCTCAGTAGAGTCAAAAGAATTTTCTGTTGCCAAAAAACGCCAACACAAAATCCTTTCAAACTTAAAATTCTTGTCCCCTTTATGTCAGGTTGGAGCAGGATAGAAAGACAGGGAATGTTAAGGGAACATGGGAATGGAAAGAGACCCTTCACCCTGGAGTCTGGTTGAAGTCTCTTGAAGCTGAGAGTCAAGAATTTTAGCACAAAGGGCTGGGGAGGTGGCTCCCTGGGTAAAGTTCTTGCTGTGTATCCTCGTGGACAGGAATCCAGATCTCTAGACCCCACATGGAATAAAAAAAAAAAGCTGGGCGTGGCAGCGTGTGTCTGTAACCCCAGAGCTAGCAGGAAGATCTCTGTGAACTCAAAACCAGCCTGGTCTACATAGTAAGATTCAGGCCAGTCAGGACTATGTAGTGAGGCTCTGTGACAATAAATACATATATAAACAATAAAGTAGAGAAACAATTAAGGAAGATGTCCAGATGTCAACCCCTGGCCTCAACAGAAGTCTCACACCCCTGCCAGCAAAACACACACACACACACACACACACACACACACACACACACACACACACACACACAAACACACACACACACACACACAAGTTCAGCACAATTAACAAAATAAACTGTAAAGATTGTCTACAATATTCCTTTTCATAGGGGTATTTCAAAAAAAAATGTTAACATAGCAATAAAGCATGCAAAAGGTCCGCATGGTAAGGACTTTTCTCAGCTGTACACCTGTTTTTTGTTAGTTTGTCTGAGAGTATCACAGACAAGATCTCAATGACCTTGTTTATAGTCAAAACACATCTTAACTCCATGGTGATCCAGTCTAATGAGGGGTTTCAGCACAACCCTGTGACTTACAGTTTTGTCTTATCAGCCTACAGTCCCATCCAATTCACCCAATTCACTTACTGAAATAAAAAAAAATATTTTTTTAAGAAGTTTCTTAGATGCTCTTTAAACACAGTAAGTTCAGAAGCCACCAAAATTGGATATATGGCTACTGGTAAGACACTAGATTGCAATGCTCTCCTGAGAAGCGCAGGACCACACGCAGGTGCATACTGTCTTTGTCCTAAGCGCCTCCCACTAGCATGGGCACGTGTATGCTCAAGTATGAGCCACTAAGTGTCCACTTAGTAAACGCTACTGAACTTCCTACTGTCTCACCCTGAAATGCTTCTCTGTAGCTCAGTGGAGAACCCCACCCCTCCTGAGTGGGGGTCCCTGACAGAGCAAGTTTGGCAGGCTGCTACAGGATAGGGCTGCACCTTCCACTCAGACCCACTGCAGTCGACAAGCCCCACTTCAAATGGTAACTTCACAAATGTGTTTGGTGTGTGGAGAGAACTGTGGCCTACAATCCATCTTTGAAGCTTCTCAAAGATCCAGGAGGAGTAGAAGCTCTGTTGTCTGGGCTGTGTGTAACAGGCACCTCTTTCAATTCCACAAGAAAGCAAACTTAATTAGATAGAATTCCACCACACCCTTTGCCAAAAAATGTGCCCCCACCTCTAACTCACCCATCTGGCTAATGCCATTTCTCCTTTCGATCCCTGGATCATATGGACAGCACTCTGCTGCCTCTGTGTCTTCCGGGGACCTCCACTTGATCAACTACCGAAGAGCATTGACTTAAAGCCTCTGCCACTCAACACCCCATAAATCCCTTGATACAGAGCCTATTCCTTTCTGTGCTTGGCATCCTAAGAACTTCCGTGACTACTCAGTGCAGAGGTAAGACCTGGATAGGTTGAAGCAGGGAAGGAAGAAGGGAAGAAAAGAAAGCGGGATGAAATGGAAAAGGACATCTAGGGCTGGGTGGTGGCGCATGCCTTTAGTCCCAGCACTGGGGAGGCAGAGGCAGGTGGATCTCTGTGAGCCCACGGCCAGCCTGGTGGTCTACAGAGCAAGTTCCAGGACAAGGGCTACCCAGAGAAACCTTGTCTCAAGAAAGAAAAAAAAGGAAGGAAGGAAGGAAGGAAGGAAGGAAGGAAGGAAGGAAGGAAGGAAGGAAGGAAGGGAAGGGAAGGGAAGGGAAGGGAAGGGAAGGGAAGGGAAGGGAAGGGAAGGGAAGGGAAGGGAAGGGAAGGGAAGGGAAGGGAAGGGAAGGGAAGGGAAGGGAAGGAAAGGAAAAGAAAGACACTTAACAGCTCATGAGTCTGTGAATTTAAAGTAATTTCTAATTATTGGAAACAAGGTCTAGGGGCTGGAGAGATCTACTGCTCAGCGATTAAGAGAGCTGACTGATTTTCTAGAGTTATGACGCCCAGTACCCACATAGGCAGCTCACAACTACCCTCACTCCATCTCGGGGTATCCAGTGACTCTGGCCTCCTCTGTCTGGCATCTGTTCTCCCATGCACATGCCTACACACACACATAAATGCACATAGTTAAAAAACAATAAAGTAAATCTTTAAAATGAAGCCTACTGGTAAAATCAAATGGTAACTTTCTTAAAAGGACTAAGGAGTGTGTGGCTTTGAAATTTGGGGAAAATCAAATTTGGGTGGTTATCTTAACTACACTTCTGTACACCCAATATAAATGAAGACAGAATCGTGCTAGGTAACAAGTGCCAGGTGGTGTTCTTTCCTGGCTTATAATGATTCTGCAGGTGACTCTCCTTTACCCCAAATTCATGTCAAATAACCCAGCTCCTGTCAGAGAGGAGCAGAACCAAAATAAGGATTTTTTTTTCTCTTTTTCAACTCAATCATCACTTTGATTGACAAATTCCTGTCTTTGAAAACATCTTTTTTTTAACCAGGCATGTGGCACACAACTGTAATCTCAACATTCGGGGGGAGGAGGAGGAGGCTGGAAATCACCATGAGTATGAAGTGTACCTTGGAAATTCCAGGCCACCTAGGGCTATACACACAACAAGACCCAGTCATAAAGAGATAAATAAATGCAACACCCTGAAATAACAACAAAGCAGCACTTTTTAGCTTAGGGCAAAAAGCACAAGGCATAATTCTTAACAGTGTGCAACTGTATTGAATGCTCTGTAACCAACATACTCTAACAACAGAATCTTCAAAAACCTCCAGAGGCCGATTAGCACCAAACAACGAACCACACCGGGGGACTTTTTCTGCGGGAGGTTATTGGACTCGGCGATGGCCTTAAGGCCATCAACCCTGACTCACTGCACACAGAATTCCAGGGAGTACGAATGTCTCAAAGGAGAGGAAGGTGCCATTTGAAGATATTTCACCCTTCAAAACTGAAATGCGAATAATTAAAAACAAACCAGTTTTTTTCCCTTTGTCCCATGGACAATGGTACTGATTAGTCCAGGGAAACCCCAGCTGAAGAAAACGACAGCCTCCACTTAAGGGGAACTAAGCTTGAGGAAGTCAATTGACGGATTGTCAAACAGATGAGGCGGGGCAGCTTCCAGGTCCGTTTCCCACTTAGGGTCCCAAGACTTCAAGGAGTGATGCGTTACCTTCCTGCTCTGTTCACGCTGACACCCACAAGGCTTTCCTTGTTGGGGTGTGAAGCCTCTCTGTACTTTTGTGACCATTCTTTTTTGCTTTTTAAGATCTTTTCCTCAGAAAACTCTACAGATGTACACTTCAACCAACCCAATAAAATTACCCTAAAGCAGTAAGAAACGGAAAGGGTCACAAGTAATATACACCCCGGTTTCTTTCACATTGGTGTCAAAAGGCATCAAGAGACCAAAAAGCCAGGATAACAAAGTCATTACAAATTTCTTGATTTCTTATTTCTTACTGTATAAAACTCTAGGGGAATTTTGTACTAGTTTGTATTCAGAGTCAAAAAGAAACTAGCCTAAAATCTATTTTCTATTGTCTTGTCCAATGACCTTGTCAACTTCTAGTTCAAATCAAATAATGAGGAAGTATAAACGCCCTCTCAACCACAAACCTGTCTAATTCTACCCCAACGACACCAAGTGACTCAGTTTGCATTTCTAAAGGACCATAGCATTTGCCTGCTACAAAGAGGAATTTAAGGCACAATTGGGAATTCAGGGACATACCAAGTGTTCGCAACAAAACAAACTGCATCCCCAGAGCAAAGGGTCTTTCTTCATCTTCCACAGACCTAGAGGGAGGAGAAGGAAAAAACGGTTTAAAACAGTGGTTCCAAGAAAATGCTGGTAAAATCCAGCCTGCCTTAAGCAGAACCATAAACTAGGATGCTTTCCCAAAATATTTAATCCACTAGAATGCAGTAACAGTCACCAACCAAGACTCCCTGAGTAAATCACAGATGAGACATGTCTCCACCAGAGGCTGATTAATTCTGTTTCTGGGTGAATAATGGAGAAGGAGCAAGGTTCTTGGCTGAAGAGATGGGGGCTCCTCTAAACGAGCACCCCAAATCCCTTCTACTAAGAAAAAATTGTAAACATTTATCCTAACCATTGTAGTCTCTTATTCTCTTTCTCTGTCTGTCTCAATGTTCCAGAATTGAAGGTGTATCCAATGAAAATCATTTTCATAATTCTTACGAGATGGGGAGGGGTGTCCTAGCTAATTTTATGTGAACTTGATACAAGCTAGAATCTCAAAGGAGGGAACCTCAATTAAGAAAATGCTTCCATAAGATCTGGCTATAGGGCATTTTCTTAATTAATGGTTGATACGAGAGGGCCCAGCCCCTTGTGGATGGTACCATCCCTGGGCTGGTGTTCCTGGGTGAGGAAACCATGATGAACAAGCCAGTAAGCAGCACCCCTCCTTGGCCTCTGCATCAGTTCCTGCCTCCAGGTTCTTGCCCTGTTTGAGTTCCTGTCCTGACTTCCTCCAATATAATGTAGAAGTGTAAGCCAAATAAAGCCTTTCCTCCCCAACTGGTTTTTGGTTATGGCATTCCATCACTGCAATAGAAATCCCAACTAAGACAAAGTAAGAGCAGAAATTACAGGCATACTCGCATGCACATACACATATACACACGCATAAATGAAGAGCCAGAGAAATGAGCTTATTCAAGCCATGTTCCCCCTCACCTAAAATTGATGTTCTAAATAATTCTCATGTGGGAGGAAGATTGGAACCTATTGATTTTGCAATTAGCAGAGATTAAAAGACCCTTCTTCAGAGACTTGCTGTTAGAGGCCAACTCATAAATTGCCATGCTTGAACACTTCGGAACATTTGTAAAGTGAAGCGGCCCTTATATAATCTACTTAACACTTTTTTTTATAGAATTACAGTGGGAAAGAGTGAGATGTTTCAGATAAGTCAATTTACTAACGGGCCACACAGTTTCCACATGATGGAGTACTTTGTGCTTTTTATCTCATCCACAGAGGATCTAGGTGCAGGATGGGAAATACTTCCAGGCCCAGGGCCCTTACTGTCTTTTCCTCATATTCCAATTGTCTCACAGCAGTTTGCCAGCTCTGCATACATGGTCTCCATCAGCATCTCCTGATCGTGAATAAGCCTGTAGGCCTTCTATGCCCTGTTTTCTATCCACTCAGGAAATGTCTCTCTCAGTGTCCAATGAGAAAGAAACCAGAGTGTGTGAGGGGTACAGGCTTCTCACTCTCAGTGAGCACGGTGCTTCTGGCCAGGTAGCCAGCATTATGACCTTGGAGAAACCAGGAAGAAGAGCAAGGACTGACTCTCTTCCTCCTGTGTCACTGAGCCACATCCCTGCTCCCCTCTAGCCCACAGCGTCGCTCTTCGGGCTTTACCACAGTATCCCCTCCTACCTCTGCCCACCACAGCCTATAACGAATAGATCTGAATGTACAGAACCAAAGTAGCTTCTATGTCCTCTCCTAGAGGGAAAAAAAAAAAAAAAAAAAAAACAGGATCTGCAATACAGCAATGAAATCGCAGCCTGACTGGCAGCTCACATTTCCAAGTTCCAAGGAGCTGTCCTTGATTCAGCTCTAGGACTTTATACAATAGGAAAATTAATGAACTCAGCATTTTGAAATGCAAACCCAGCATAATCCTTCATTGATCCCAGAGGTGCAGTATTAACCATCCACGAGGGTGGAGGTGATACCCTTTGCAATATTCACGAACTAGCCACTTTGCCAAACTATTTCCACCCACCTCGAGGGTCTGGCTTCTTGGCGCTAACCCAGAGACGGCCTTCAACTCATGAAGTCTAACCTCATAGCACAAAGACTTCAGACACTAAAAGCACTGGAAAGAAAGCTTGGTAAATAATAGGAACAGAGCCCAGCTGAAAAAAAGAAACTTCTAGAACAGGCAATGGTTCAGCCATCTTTTTCTCTCTGGTTTAAAGCTCTCCCTTAAACCAGCAGGAAATGTGGGGTGCCCTCCTGCGAGCTACTCTTTCTATCCCCCAGTTTGCTTCGCTTCACTCGTCCTACGGTGCGCTCCGCAGCATCTGCTGGGTGCCGTCCTTACCTGAGTGTTACTATAATGGCTGATGGCTGGGCACAGGCTGTGATGAAGGTAACTATGAAAAGGAAGACCAAGAAGGGGATGAGGGTATTGCAGGTGCGTTTGCACTTCCCAGACACAGCGTAGCCGTTCTCATTGAGATAGGTTTTCACAATGACCACGCGGAGCTGGCTGCGCTGACCCACTGTGGGCGGGGTGATCACTTGTCGGCTCTGGACGCAGGCGCACTCCGTGTAATTCCGAACCTGAGTAGCAAACAAAGATTAATGGTATGCCCATCAAAAATAAAACGTGGAGGTGGAATGTTGACAAAGTCAGAGTGTTAAAAAATAACTGTAAGATTTTAAATGCACAATATTGTACACAAAACATTTGGTTTCTTAACAGCAATAAAGGGTCAAAGTTTGCCTTAATAATAACAAAACCCGCTGGTCAGATGGTTTAAACCTAAACCTCTCCAAGCTTTAAACACTGAATTCTATGACATTTACATGCCATGTGCTCATTTGAGGTCATAAATACACATGGCTTTGATCACTGTTGAACTTGTAGACTTTCCAGTTAGGGAAGCCCCTAAAACAGGAGCCAGATGATTTTTATTTGTGCTCACCAGAGTGCCTAGCATAAGTGTGAGCACACAATGAAACCTAAAATAAACATTGGTTAAACTCCTAACACAAGTGTGATCGCTTCAAACATGCCAAGTGATGTGGCCTCAGAATGATGGCTTCAGTACCAATGATGATGAACTTGCCTTTGGCTATTCCAGTATAAACACTCTCAGTCCCTTCAACAAGCTAGTGACCTCCACGAGTAGGAATGAAGAATCCATCACTCCAGTCTGTCCTGTAGCCTCGGCTCTGTAGTGCTCTGGGCTCTGACAGACTCCAGCTGTCTAAAAACCCCTGCTAGGCCCAACGTCACTTGTTCCTTTTCCCCCCACACATATCCATGAGTCCCTGTTGATGTATGATATGCCATTAGAGGGCACTGAAGACAGAGGAGCAAAGGAGACTAAATCTTCTCCAGTAACTTCTCAAACTTCTACTGAACACAAACACAACAATGAAAATGAAACCCTTCTTGTTGGTGAGTACTCAGTACCAAACAAGCTAACAAATATTAACGTGCTCAATTATTTCTTTGCCTAGTATCTTCCTTTTCTCACTCATGGTGAGTTCTGAAAACAGCAGTAAGAACGGGTTGCCAGGGGGTCGTCCATTTAAGCAGGAAGGACTTCCCAAACAACACCGTAGGGATCACTGCCAAGAAACAATCTCAGGAGCTCAATAGGGTCACCTCCACAGCCCAATAACGACGTCATATGCAACAGTCATTTCCAATTTATCCTCTGGTTCCAAACTCAGAAAACAAAAGTGGTACCCCCAAACTCTAGGTCAACGGTATAGTCTCTGAAATCTGCACAGAATGGGCGAATGCATTTTAATCTTTAAATTAGGGCAATCGCCGCCAATCTGTTCTCATGCCAACAGCCAAATTGGGCTCAGTAAAGAATAGAGTAGAATATAAAAACCTTCTCCCACAGTATTAAAGCCTATTTATAATTCTCAGGGAAGAGAATTCTCAGAATAGACTATTCTTCAGCTGACAGAAATATCTTACTCTGCAAGTTAAGGGGGCGGGGGAGTGAGCTGACATATAGTCTTATGAAAAATGGGCATCACCCATCTTCACAGACACCAGTTAGAGGACCAGCCCCCACAGTCTCTAGTCTCTTTTTTCAGCACCAACTCTAGTCACCTTGACCTTCAAATCTGTTACAAAGACCCTGCCAGAGGACCAAATGGGAAGCCCGGAATCCAACCTTATCAAGTTTCCCTGAGTTGGCACGGGATGTCAAGTAGGAGTCAGCTGATGAGGACCAGAACTCTACACCCCGATTCTCCCAGCACCCCTGGCAACAGTGATAGCCCTGCACAATTTGTCTCTCATGAGGTGTTTTTCAGAGTCACTTCAAAGGCTATTCGGAGTCTCATGAACAACGGAACCTGAAGTCATCATGGGTGCACATGAGTCCCATCACATTCCTGTCTCATGATGCTGAATTAATTAGAAGAGAGACTTCTGGCGTATACTTACCCCGGTGCTAAGATTCCCACTATTAACACAGCCAGCCAGGCACGGGTTGAAGTATGTGATTCCATCTGATCCGCAGACTGGCTCATATTCATGTATTTTACAGCCACAATTAACATTGCAGCTTCCTGTCAGATTCCTATGGGGCATGGTGAGAGAAGGCCTGAGAGAGAGAGAGAGAAGAGAGAGAGAGAGAGAGAGAGAGAGAGAGAGAGAGAGAGAGAGAGAGAGAGAGAGAGAATGAAAAACATCAAGCAAGGCTGAGAATGAAACTAAAAAGAACATTCTTGGTAGCAAGTGAATTTGTTTTAGAGACGATATTCCCACGAATGGAACTTACGGTGCCATGAAGTAGTCGCCCTCTATAGTCATTTCCAATAAACTTGCAACAAAATGTAAAGAAAATATTTCTGTCTTCATTAGAATAGATGAAATTGATTTAAAATCAAACTATCTGCCTGCCTCAATCTCACTGTCCACTTTGATTCAACAGACTGACCTTATGTCTGAGTTAGTGATTTCGACCCTCATAGAACTCCTCACTGGGAAACACTTGGTTCTGTGTCTTAACAAGTAGGAGTCGTGATTTATTTCATTTTATTTTATTTTGGACCTGCTGGGGATTAAACCCAACAATTCAGGCATACAAAGCCTGAACTCTAGCACTGAGGTACATACCCACCTTAATATATATATATATATATATATATATATATATATATATATACACAAATTTGTGAGGTATATATGTGCTATTATAATGATCCAACCAGATTAATTGCCATATCTTTCATCTCAAAATTGATTGAGTTTTTGAACTATAAAATAGAGAAAATGTGTTTCATTACTGATTCTTTAAAATCATTGTGAGCACATAGACATGAAATCCATCCACTAGCCACAGTTATCAGCGTGAGTTCTGTTTATCAAAGACTTGACTTGTTCTAGAATAATTTACCAAAGGAACACAAGAATTCTAGAAAACCAAGAGGAAATGATTTGCAAAGGTGGCTGATTAGGAACCCTGTCACTAGTTTGACAGAAATATCCAAAGAAGAAAGATTAAGAAGAAATCACTAGAAATGCCCAGATGCAACTCACAGTCAAACATGTTTCCCCATGAAGTCACTGTGCTGGATACAAAGAAATGATGCACTATGAAAGTTCAAGAAAAATCCATTCAAGGAAAATCCATTCAAACCATAACGATAAAGGGAGAAATGCGACATGTAAAGGCACAAAGGTGAGGAGAGGATGTAAAATGGCAGGGAAAGAGGGGCAGGCAGGTTCCCGGGGGGCCACAGAAGAACAAGATTGACTCTAAAAAGCTCAAAAGCAAGGCAGTATTACTTGACATGTTGTAACCATTCTCATGCAGTAGTGGTAAAATACTGTTCCTAAAGCTAACTAGGTCAGCAAGGGCAGATGTTTCATGCATCTGTCCCTTTATCCATTGTCCATCCATTCAACAAATATATCGGAATGTCTGGTATGTGTCAGGACTTATACTTCAGTGAATATGTTAGTATAACTTACAAAGCAGCACAGCCCACCCACCCAAATGCATTGCTCTACACACTTAGCATGTATACTCTTTATTCTATGGCTTCTCACGCTGTGATAACTCAAATTGAATGAAGAACCAAATTCAAACCAATACTACAGTTGTATCAAGAAAGCGCCCTGACAAAGCAAAAGTCAAATAAATTCTGTCCTCCCATCTTGTCACTCCACAGAAGAAATTTAGCTCAAGACATAATCATTATATTTATAAACTCTTAGTCTCAAGACATTTTAATATTTGAATACACCCCAAAGTAATTCTAAATGAGTGGTTTGTAACAGGGACAATCTTATTCTCCCACCCAGGGGACATTTAGCAATGTTGGGAGACAGTTTTGTTGTCCTAACTAAGGGGTGTAGTGGACATCTGTTAGTGTTATACAAGGATACCTCCAAACACAGTACAATGCTCCAGATAGCTTCCCCCTTCCACAAAAGGGACTACCTAGCCCAAATGTCAATGGCACTGTGGACAAGTCTTCAGACCAATAAGCACATTCTGCAGACGATGAAGTGAGGTTTTAGAAGCCCAGTGCCATGTTAACTACATACAGTGGACATGCATGGACATGCAGGACAGTAGATTCACCTCACCAACACTTTAAGAACTAAGCTGCAAGCCATGACAAGATTCTAAGAGCTTTTCCAATCTGTGTGCTTAGTCTAAAACTGACAGATGTCAATACCAGGCCAACAGCTGCTATTGCTGCTAGTTAGAAGTTGCTTGGCCTTTTCCTTCTGACAGCCTGCTCTGCCTTCACGTGTAACAGCCACACATTACAAAGGCCTGTCTAAAGCCCAGCAGTGGTGGCGCACACCTTTAGTCCCGGAACTCGGAGGCAGAGGCAAGAGGATCTCTGTGAGTTCAAGGCTAGCCTGGTCTACAAAGCAAGTTCCAGGACAGCCAAGGCTGCATAGAGAAACCCTGTCTTGAAAAACAAAATAAAAAAACAACCAAAAAAAAAAGTAAACAAAGTCTATCACTTAAGAGAATGTCCACTCAAGAGGAATAGCCTTAAGCCAACATCAACATATGCTTTAAACACATCAACAAGACCTTTCCTCTCAGACCTGTCTTGTTGGCTATGTCTGTTTTTATCTCGGCCTCTATTTCAGAGAAATAATATAATATTAACAAGCTCTAAGAAAAAATTGAATTTAGGGGCCTGGAGAGGTGGCTCAGAAGTTAAGAGCACTTGCTGCTCTTCCAAAGGACCCAAGTTCAGTTCTCAAGACTCACATCAGGCAGCCAACACCTCTAACTCTTACCAAGGAATAAGGTGCCTTCTTGTTGAAGAATGTTATTTTAAGGTGTGTTACTTTTGTTTATGTTGCATTTGTTTAACTCTGTGAAGCAGTATTATTGTGCCTGTCTAAAACACCTGATGGTCTAATAAAGAACTGAATGGCCAAAGCAAGGCAGGAGAAAGGATAGGCAGCGCTGGTAGGCAGAGAGAATAAATAGAGGGAGAAATCTGGGAGGTGAGAAAGAAGGAGCCAGAGAAGGAGGAGGACTCCAGGGGCCAGCCATCCAGCTATGCAGCAAGCTATGGAGTAAGAAACAAAGAAAGATGTACAGGAATAGATAAGGAAAATCCCAGAGGCAAAAGATAAGTGGGATAATTTAAAGTAAAGAAAAGTTGGCAAGAAACTAAGTCAAGCTAAGGCTGGGCATTCATAATTAAGAATAAGCCTCTTTGTGTGATTTATTTGGAAGCTGGGTGGTGCCCTCCCCCCCAAAAAAAAGAGAGCCAAAACAACCAACAACAAATTAGCATACCAACTTGGGGCTTGAATATCGATCTAGAGCCTGAGAAAGCTGAACAACAACAAAATATAAAGAGTATAGGGCCCCTTGAAAAAGTAAAAACAAACAACAACACCTTCTGGCCTCTGTAGACACCCCACATTTGTGACATGTACTCAATGGACACACACACGTAAGTGAAAGGAGACAGAGGTGGTGAGTTCAACACCAACCTGGTCTACATAACAATTTCCAGGCCAACTTGGACAACATAGTGAAATCATGTCTCAAGTAACAACAGCAATAATAGTAACAACAATAATGAAAATACTTTTAAAAAGAAAATAAATTAAGGCAACAACTAGAATTATGGTGAAAAGAAGCAGGTATTCATGAAAGAGTCATTAAGAGGAAAGGTCACCACGGAATGAAAGAGAAGGGAGCCAACAGGGCTCAAGCCTCTGCACTGGGCTGATTTGCAAAGAATCTTTGTTTTTTCTTACTGAAAATAGAAATTTTTTTCTCACATACTATATCCTGATTTTGGTTTCTCCTCCCTCTACCCCTCCAAGTTCCTTCCCACCTCCCCTCCCATCTAGATCCACCCCCTTTCTGTCTCTCATTAGAAAATAAACAGGCTTCTAAAGGAGAATTATAAAATGAAATGAAACAAAACAAAAATCTAACACATCCGAATGGGACAAAACAAATAAGCAGAAGGAAAAGAGCCTGAGAAAAGGTGCAAGAAACACACCCACTTGTTCACACATTTAGGAATCCCACAAAAACACCAAACTGGAAGCCTGTATGGTTGAGAGAGAGGGAGAGAGAGGGGGGGATAAAAATAAAAAGAATCATTTGTAAGAAGAATGTCTTGCTTGATTGTCAGTAACTCACGAGAACATGGACTGTTACTCTCACACAAGGCGCCATCCTGCTTCTCTTCTAAGATGAGATCAAACAGGGCGTGTTCAGCACAGTATGGCCGGATCCCACACTGTGTTCTAAATAGTGCAAGGGCTAATCTCAAAGCACTAAGAAATCCCTCACTTGTCAGGAGTGAAGCCATAACGGGAACAGAAGATGCACAAGGACCACTTAGGGTCCACTGCACTTATTGGCACAAAGGGACCGGGTACCATCTTTCTTGCCTTCTCGGGCAAGACAGCCTTCTAAATGAGATGCTCCTGTTAACTCATGAGTCAATGGAGGAGGATCTCATTTTGTTGTTTTTGAGACTGAGTCTCATGTAGCCCAGGTCTTGACCTCACCATGTCGCTGAGGATGACACCCTGAACTCCTGATCCTCCTATATCCACCTCCCAAGAACTGAATAGTAGGTGAATGGTCCCTGTGCCGAGTGAGTCAATGTAAATTAACTTCAAGTGAGGCACAGGACGTTAATATCAAATATTTTACAACTCCAAACTGCTAGCATGAGCTAGAAAAATGGAAGGGGTCTCCAAGATTATCTAGCAATGTTGCTAGCTTTAAATACTAGGAAACAATGTGAGATATAATGATCTGCCCTAAAATACCAAGACTGTCCTTAAGAAAAGCAGCCCTAGAGAGTCAACGACAAAATAAACATAAATAAAATAAAAATAACCACACTGGCTAATCTTTATCAATCAATGCCTAAGGAACAATCATTTATTTAAAGTACTATGTAACAACAAAGCATATCATTGTATAATATGATTTAAAAGCAAATCTCTGCCATAGGGCCATTACAGGTCGGTGTGTAAGAGTGCTGTTAGACTCAAGAGAGCACACACACACCAGCACTCTATCTCATCAGCCCTACCTCAAGATCTGAAGACCACTAGGCCTTCCTTATCTAATAGGCACCTCACGGTCTATAATTCAAAGAGGAGATCCTAAACCTTCTTTTGCCTTAGGTTTATCCCTATTAAAATATAAAATTAGGAATCCAAGTATATTGTACTTGAATCACATGAATTAAAGGAGGTTGATTAGCACAGTAAAAAAGTAAGGAAAATGTTCTCTGTCTCTGTCTTCCTCTCCTGTCTCTCTCTGTCTCCCTGTCTCTCTGTCTCAGCCTCTCTCTTCCCTGCCTCTCCGTCTCTCTGTCGCTTTCTCTCTCTTTCTCTGTGTCTCTTAACTGCCTCATCTCTTTGATTTGTCTTAGTCCTCTAGAAAACTTCAGTCAGAATATTTCCTTCAGTTCCACTTAATTTTTTTGGCTTCATAATAAAATCCATTTGGGGTTATTAAAGCTATACAACTGCTAGATGAAAATTCTCGTCTGTCATCTCATCATTTAAAATCAACATTAGCAGAGTTCTGCTTTTCTCCATGTACTTTCAATAAAAGATCTATATAAGTCATGAAAGTTATAAAAGATTGTAGCTGGAGTTTTCCTGTGTCCCGGCCTGCCAGCAGTCAGGACAAATCTCTCCCACTGGCGTCCCCCAAGTAAACACACTGAGGCTTACATTACTTACAAACTGTATGGCCATGGCAGGCTTCTTGCTATCTGTTCTTATATCTTAAATTAACCCATTTCCATAAATCTATACCTTGCCATGTGACTTGTGGCTTACTGGTGTCTTACATCATGCTTCTCCTCATGGTAGCTGACCGTGTCTCTCTGACTCGCCTTCCTGTTCCCCCAATTCTCCTCACTGTTAGTCCTGCCTAAACTTCCTACCTGGCTACTGGCCCATCACTGTTTTATTATCAATCAATCATAGCAATACATTCACAGCATAGAGAACATCCCACAACAAAAGATCTGTATATGTTACTCATTTGTTCTTGATGAGAACTGTACTTACTATTGCTTTTTACACAAGAAAAATGAAAGTCTGAGACCGTAACACAGACAGTAGGAGCTAGGAATGGATTTCAGTCCAGTTTTATCTCCACTGTGTCCCCCTACACCTCCATACTAGCAGGTCAGCTCTGTGTAATTGTCCACAGGTGTGCTTCTTTGAGCATGAGCCTGCTTCCTAAAGAAAGATCTAACACAGCTTCCAATGGCTCTCAGCTTCCAGAAATCCTAGTACTAAAATTAGAATGATCCGCACTTAATTGCAGCTTCAAATTCACAAACACTGTGAACTTTGGATGTTGCAGCTGCCAAACCGAGATTGAAATATCCCTGTTACGTGGCTGTCCTGTCCAATAGTTACCGCCACAAACAGAAACCTGCCCTTTTTGGACACTTGATGGCTCAAGAAACCACCATTGGAAAGAGTTTCGGCAGCCACTAAGGTCACAAGATCAGAAGACTTGAAGATGATGTAATAGGCTTGACTGCAAGCTCAAAGAAATGACACCTGAGAGATGAAAGATAATAAAGTTGGAGTCACTGAGTGATGTCTCAAGAGACAGTACTGGTTGGAAATGTAGCTCACCATCAGATTTAAATCAACTTTTAGAAATTGTTTGAAGGTAGAGTAGGGGAAGGTGGTCAGTCTCACTATGCAATGAGTTTTTATCTAAAGTCTTAAGCCATGATTCTCATAATAAATGCCAACCCTTTGGACCATGGGATGATTAAGACACACCTGTGAAGAATACACATCACTAGCCACAGGGAGCAAGCCAAACACATCACTTAATTAAACTGCAGGGAACATGATCTTGAACTGGGAACAGATCAGGCTATCAGCTAAAGTTCCTGGGATCTTTCATAGGGAAAGCACATCAACTTCTTAAATCTGAAGTTCCCTTTACATATTCCTTGTACTTTATTATGGTTAGAACGTTAGATCTAACCACTGGACTTGAGGGGCACTGGTTATCGGACATATTAAATGGATGCTCTACTGGACCAGACCCTCAGCCCATCACTTAAAATTTTAAGTGTCCTCTCCTTCATCTCTTTACTTACTTTATAGAATAAAACTTACAATGTGGGTGGGCCACGATGGCACGTGGCCCCTTTAATCCTAGCACTGGGCAGGCAGAGGTGAGCGGATCTCTGTGAGTTCAAGGACAGCCTGGTCTCCGTAGCACGTTCCAGACAAGCCAGGGCTACACAAAGAGACCCCATCTTTAAAAGAGAACAATGTGCCATGTGAGGCCCTTAATGAACAGAAACAGAGGAGGAGTGGATTGAGGGAAGGGCAGTGGGGAGGGGGGAGGGAATAGGAAGAGTGGAGAGAGGGAGACTGTGGTCCAGGATGTAAAATAAATAAATAAAAATGTTTTAAAAAGAGAAAGATGTGTAAGTCTAAATAACAGATAAAAAAACTAAAGTTACTAAGGTAACCAACCACATACCATTGAGTGGGTTGTACACGGAGGAAGAAAATCACCGAAGTCAATAAGGCTCTCACTTTCCCTACACTCGGTAAGCAGCATGCCAAAGAGGCCCTGTCACTCAAAACTGTGCACTCTCGTCCGTTCTCAGAGTATCTTCCCAGAGACAGCTGGAAAGCCCCGAAATTCTCCATGAAAACTGAGGGTCTCTTTTGCTAATTCACAAATGTCACTGAAATCATTATGCAAAATGCTGGGATACCTGAGTCTCCCTGCAATGCCCAAAGCTCCTGAATGGGATGATCGTTCTTGAATGATCACAGTCAGATGAGGGGTACAAAAACCACGGATCGAGAAAACTAAATGCGCATTTATGTGGAGTTCTTGCTAGATTCAGCAACACAGGGTAGCATTCCTGCTCACAGGCAGAGACCTGGTGTCCACTTGCCTTCCAGAAGAGTAAATGGACTTGCTTTCCAAATAAGCCTTTGTTTAACTATAGCCGAATGCTCTAAACTGGAGGCTGGGAATGGGAGGAGGTGACCTCTCACTTTCTCCCTTCTGCGCTATTTTAATTTTTCAACATGCTGAGATTGGCATATTCATCAATTTTCCTCAGGAGGAAGCAAAGATCCAACAATATTGGATCGTGTGTGTGTGTTTGTGTGTGTGTGTCTGTGTGTTGGTGGGGGTGTCGCACAGACAGACAACACTGAAGCTATTACTGACTTTGAAAATAATGCTGTTTTAGATACGACAGCTTGTGTGGAAAGTGGGGTAGAAACCTCATTTCCTCACTAACATGGAGCTGGTTGCCCACCAAGAAAAACAAAACAGAGATAAAGAAAACTTGAGGAAAGGGATTAAAAAGGAAGCATCATTAGGAGTTTGGAAGGAAGAAGAAGGAAGATGATGGGCCTAAGAAAATGGATTGTTCAGCAAAGATGAGGGCCTGCTAAGACTGGAACTCATAAATTTGTTATGGAGCCAATCAGCACAATTACGTAATTCCCCCTGGTGATGCTAGGGGACTAGAGGCAGTTGATTCGGGGTTGGCAGGGCAGGGTGGTATTAAGCAAGGGCTTTAGAAGACTTGAGGGACTGTTAGTTCCCAACCAGGTAAGATACAGAGTCTGGCTTCCAGACCTTCTAAAAATACATTTAAAATAGAAGCAGACTAGAGTTGAAAGAGTAGAGCCACAGGGTGTTGAAGCCACAGAAAGAGTGACACCGGCTTCAGGACGATCGCAAGCGGACAGCTGTGAGTTTGCTGGACTTAGAGCTGGGGGTCTTGCAGAAATCCCTTCAGACAGGCTGGCTCTTGATCTAAAGGAATTTTGCAAGACTCTAAGTTCAAAGTCATCAGACATGCTGGGAGCACACACAAATGATCTGCAGAGGAACACAATGGGGCCCCTAGCCAGGGAGATAAGCCACGAATGGACTCTCATCTGGATTCTTACCACCAGCTCCAATTCCGAGCCCAGAAAACCATCAGAAAGCTTTTCTCTGGAGAAAACAGTAAGAAATTCAAGAAACTAAACTTCTAGATGTTGGCCACTCAGACTAACCCTTTCTTTCTTGCATTGAGGCTGGCAGAGGAAACAGACACACTCTGAGCGATATCAGCCTGAGTGCAGTCAGTCTGGAAAGCTCATTGTAAGTAAACGGGCAGGGGTGGGGCAGCCTTTAAAACCAAATGAAAACGTGAGGCACCGCAGTGAAGAAAAAGACTAAGAAGACCTGACTCTCTAAAACACCAGGATGCCAAGAAAGGGGCAATCAAACTTCAGTAAGAAAAAAGTTACCCTTGGGGCTGGAGAGATGGCTCAGAAGGTAAAAGCACTGACTGCTCTTCCAGAGGACCTAGATTCAATCCCCAGAATCCACAGGGTAGCTCACAACTGCCTATAACTCCACTTCCAGGAACCCAATACCCTCACACAGACATATATGCAGGCAAAACATCAAAGCACATGAAATAAAAATAAATTTTAAAAAAGTTATTCTCAAAATTTTTTTAAATTATATGAAGAATAGAAAACAAGGCTTTTGGAAAAGAGTAAAACATACAAACTTATGAAATATGACATGATAAGTTAACTCACAGAAAACCAGTTTAGACGTTCCAACTGAAGAATAACAACTGTCTCAAGGAATCATGGGAGAAATAAGGAGCCTGGGGAGGTTTGAGAAAGACCACCACCCGTAGGCTCACTCATTTGAATGTTTAGTCACTGGGGATCTGCACTATTTGAAAGGATTAGAAGGATTAAGAGGTGTGGCCTCATTGGAGAAATGTGGCACTGGGGGTGGTCTTTGGCTCTGAGGTTTCTAAAGCCCATGCCAAGCCCCAAGTCTCTCTCTGTTTGTCTATGGATCGGGACGTAGTTCTCAGCTACCGCTCCAATGTCTGCCTGCATGCCGCCACCATAATAAAGTATAAAACGCTGAAACTGTAAGTAATCCCCCAATTAAGAGTTTTCTCTTATTCTAGTTGCTTAAAAGTGGTGTCTCTTCACAGCAATAGAACAGTGACTAAGACAGAAGTTGGTAGAGCTGGGTGGCGGTGGCGCACACCTTTAATCCCAGCACTCAGGAGGCAGAGCCAGGCGGATCTCTGTGAGTTCAAGGCCAGCCTTGGCTACAGAGCGAGATCCAGGATAGGTGCCAAAGCTACACAGAGAAACCCTGTCTCAAAAAAACAAAACCAAATAAAAGATAGAAGTTGGTACTGGGGAGTGGGATATGGCTGTGACAGGCTTCACCATGTTATTTATTGTAGGAAAATGGAAGCCTTTGGACTAGAAAAGCAGTTGAACATTTTAAGCAGGGTTTTCTGTGCCATCCCAGTAGGAACATAAAAGACCGTGGTGCTGAGAGTCATGTGATGATAACGGCCTGACTGAAGAGGGGGAAATATTAGTAAATGGCCTAGAGACTGCGGCTCTTATGATAGTTTGAAGAAAAATGTGGCTGCTTTTTGCCCTTGTTCTCCCCACATACCCCCCCCCCAAATCTGTCTGAAGCTAAATTGGAGAGTTTTAGATTAATGGCATTGGCAAAGGAGATTTCTAGAGAGCCTAGTATTGCCCCTGTCTTGTGGTTATTAGTGGTCACTTTTATGCAGATCTATAACAAAAGGAACAAGTTTAGCAAGGAAAATACACAGTTTGAGAAGCAAAGGAGTACCAGGAAATGTAATGTGGAAGACAGACGTTCCAATGCTCAAGGAGATAAAAAGTTTAAAGAAAAGCCCGATGTTAAATGGAATAAATGGAGTGGTGACTTTAGAGCAAAACCCTACCCATCTAAGCTTCCAATTTGTGAAAAGGAATTAAAGAAATGCTTAAGTGGTGAATAAAACCATCAATAACAGAAAACTGATGCAAATGTAATTGAACAATGAGGCCAAATTCCAGCTCCATTGAGCAGCATAACTTGACAACTTCAGCCACGTGGTTCTGGCTTTAGAGTCAAGGATACAAGAAAGGGGTTGTGGAATCACCCTTCATGGCTAAGAAAACCTGCTGAGGCCAGGGATGTGTCGGGGGTGTCCTGCATGGAGGCCCAGAGAGGCCATTGCACGAAGCTGTGAAGGTGAAGCCTGGATTGTGTTGAAGGTCCCAAGAGGTTGGAGATGTCAGAGTTGTGTGAGAGCTGCAAAGTAGATGTGGAACCAGCCCAAGAGAGAAAAATAAGCTTCATGGAGTTGGAAATCTGAAGGATGCTTTGACCTCAGACATGGAGATGTAGAATCTGGAGCTTTCGCTGCTGGTTTTTGGCTTGCTTTGGTCCAATATTTTCCCATTTTGCTTCTTTTCCTTCCTTTTGAAATGATAATGTATATCCTGTGCCATTATATGTTGGAAGTGTGTGTTCTGCTTTTTATTTTGACCTTACAAGGGATTACAGTTAAGAGACTGCATGAATCTCAGAAGAGACTTTGAACACTGGATTTTTAAACCATGCTGAGGCTGTGATAGACCATGGAGACTTTTTATGTTAGACTGAATGCATGTTTGAATTATGATATGGCTACAAGCCTGTGGGGGCCATGGAGTGGAATGTGGTAGTTTGAATAATAATGGCCCCTATAAGCTCATAAACATGAATGCTTAGTCACCGGGAAGCAGAACCATTTGAAAGAATTACAAGGATTAATGGCATGGTTTGGTTGGAGGAAGTGTGTCACTGAGGGTAGGCTTTGAGGTTTCAAGAGCCCATGCCAAGCCCAGAGTCTCTCTCTGCCTATGAATCAAGATATAGTTCTCAGCTCCTGCTCCAGCACCCGCCTGCATGTCACCAGGTTTCCTGCCACAATAATAATGGACTAAACCTCTGAAACTGTAAGCAAGCCCCAATTAAATGCTTTATCTTATAATAATAGTTGCCTTGGTCATGTTATCTCTTCACAGCAATAGAAAAGTGACTAAGACAAAGTCAAAATGGATAAATGTATAGTAGGAGAAATTTTCTTTAAGTTTGGCGGGGGGGGGGGCATGTTTAACTAAAAGGGTTCATTAAGTGGGCAGCATAATGAATGAACGAAATACTTTGGAGATAAGCAGCCAGCCATCCCCTTACCATCTAATCCACATCAATCCACTCACCCACCATACACCCACCATCAACCCAGCCACTCATCCATCTACACATACATACATGCATGCATGCATGCAAGCATGCAACAAAACATCATGCATTGTTTTAAATATGAGAGACACAACTATTATATAGACGACAACAGAGCTCGTCTCGACGACTTAGAACAAGAAGGTAGGTGAAAGGGAACTAATCAAACAAGATGGTTTAGATTGCTGAATGCTATTGGGAAATGAGGAGTGCTGTGGGGGCATAGAAATGTGAAGCAGGAATTCGGCTGGCTATGACAAAGCCATCCCTGGAAGCAGCCAAGGGCCCTTCCAGAGGATGAAGCCAAGGCTTAAGGGGTCTTGGTGATGTTGGCTTTTGAATATTAGCTGTTTCCTGCTATGAATTTCTCATGTGCTATTGTAGCTTTTCCATTCCTAAGAACAGTATGTTTGATCATTCACTGGACACAATTTCCCCTATACAATTAAAGTATTTGTATAACTTTCTCCAACTGTGCTAACAACAGACACAGTCAAGATCCCTAATTTCAGGCCTTTCTGTAACTATTGTCATTAGCAACTTCTGGCCAGGACCTTCTCTGGATGAAACATCTTATCTGAGATACTCCTAGACTTTCTAAGAACAGACTTAGGCATCTAGACTCTCTGTTTGAGAAGGCCTGGCGGATGTGCTAATTAAGCTTAACCTTCCCCTTTCCAAATCTTATCTCTAGTTTCAGATCTACCCTTAACAATTAACTCAGAACTAAAGGGATTTTACTTACAGGTACATCAAGCTGGGACACAGGTTGCCTAGCTACACTTGCCCCGCCCTGCCAGAAAATGGCAGCAGAGATAGCTTGGACAGATAAGGGGCCAAAGGGAAAAAGAAGGTAGTTTTATTTTCACCCATGGCTTAGTGACTTATAGATTCTTAACATTTCAACTAACCACTTCTAAGAATATAGTTTGAGCACATAAAATCCCCTTTGCTAAGATATTAACCAAATTTAGCCCTTAGTTGATTCATTTCCCCATTAGTCACTTCCCTTTTGGGTTGCAGATGATGGCTGACAATTACTGCTCTTTTGTGTGGATCTTATTGCCCCTCCTTTTGACCCTGAGGGAATTCAAGCCTGGTGACCTTTCCTTAGCCAGAGCATTGCTACTGCATGAGTATATAACTGTAAACCTCAGAGACTTGAGGAGAACTAGATTGGAGGACTAGAAGAGGAAACTAGAAGAATGAGATGGGAGATCAGGAAGAGCCAGGTGGGGAAGAGCAAGATGAGAAAGAAGGAGATGGGAGAGGAGCTGAGATGGGAAAGAATTAGATGGATGAGAACCTACATGGGGCAGAACTAAGATGAGAGAATTAAGATAGCACTTAGAGGGAACAGGAGAAAAATATAGAGAGAAATCAGGCAAGAAAGGAGCTAGGCACGAGAGCAGAATAGAAGCTGTGGAGAGAGAGAACTGACTCAGAAGAACAAAGTGAATGGACTAGAAAGTTTCGTGTATATAGATTTATTCAAGTATCTCTCAGATTAATCAATCCGCCACTGGTAGCATCTCTTCAAGAACTCTCGGAGAAGGCTATCAAGAGACTGGACCCCTCTATCAATAGTCTTTGATAGAGGAGGAGTCATGTGACCAAAGTGAAGAGAGAGACGTCTTGGCGAGGAAGTGACATGGCCAAAAACTGAACAAAGGATCAGTTTGGTCTGCATTTCAGCTTTGTCACCTATAAATTCAGGATGATAGTACCTGCCTGACAGTATTGTGAGTTCTCCTAAATTAGTAGTGTATGTAAGAGACACAGAAGAATGCTTGGCATGCTCCAGGGTGAGAGCTGACTATGCTTCGTATTTGTACTAACAGTACAGAAATGTCCAAACATATTGGCACATAAAAACAAAGCTCAGAAAATCAATTGTCAAATGCAATGTTTTAAGTATAAAACAGTAAAAACAAACAAACAAACAAACAAAAAAGCACATGTTCTTAGTGTTATATATAAAGAAATTTTGGAAGGATACATAAAACCAAATGAAAATATTAATCAAGCTTGGTTACACATATCTAGAATCCAGTACTTGGGAGGCAGAAGCAGAGAGAGAGTCTCTGTGAATTTGAGGCCAGCCTCATTTACATATGAGTTTCAGGCCAGCCAGGGCCACATAGTGAGACCTTGTCTCAAGAAGAAAAAGAAGCAGGGGATGGTGAGGGAGGAAGGAAGAAGAAGAGAAGCAGAGAGAGAGAGAGAGAGAGAGAGAGAGAGAGAGAGAGAGAGAGAGAGAGAGAAAGAGAGAAAGAAAGAAAGGAAGAAAGGAAGAAAGAGGAGGAAACAGAGTATAGATTATAAAAAAATAAAGAAGAAACTAACATTAGGAGGATTAAATGATGAGCGGTGTCTTAGGGTTTCTGTTGCTATGAAGAGACACCATGACCATGGCAACTCTTATAAAGGAAAACATTTAATTGGGGCTGACTTACAGTTCAGAGGTTTAGTCCATTGTCATCATGATGGGAAACATGGTGGCATGCAGGCAGACACAGTGTTGGAAAAGGAGCTGAGAGTTCTACATCTGGATCCACAGGCAGCAAGAAGAGAACGAAACACACCGGGCCTAGCTCGAGCATCTAAAACCTCAAAGCGCACCTGCAGTGACACACTTCCTCCAACAAGGCCACACCTCCTAATAGTGCCACTCTCTATGGGCCTATGGGGGTCATTTCCTTTCAAACCACCACAAGGGGGATGGAAGGACAAGTAGAAGAGGAAATATGAGGAGGCACAACTAACACCAAAGGCCTGTTGAAAAGAACATCAGAAGCTCCTATTGTAGAAGCTTCCTAAAATCTACACATATATGAAAGAATTTAAATGAATCGCCATATAATGGGGAAGACAATGCCCCAACTAAACACTTTATGACACCCTATAAAACCTCCAGTTACACAGTTGCACCTTGTTGAGTCATTGGCCAAACAAGTCCCATAGACATCCTCCCCCAAACATCACAGGCTCTTGTCAAGGCTATTGGTCGTTCTCCACAATCTGATGGTAAGCAATCCCATTGCTAAAGACACCACTTACTTATGTATTGAACATGGAGAGATCTAGCTGGTGCCCAAGTACCAGTTCACCCCTACTGACTAGCACTCACGGTGCTGGAAGTTACTCTGCATGTTACCAGAGATGAAAAGCAACCATCAATAGTGACCTAAAGCAGCCATCTGCCTGCACAGGTGCAGCGGTGACATCAGTGTCATGGGAGGAACCTTTTTAAAGTTGAGCTGTAAGGCCCACTCCATGAGAGGGAACCCATTCCCAACACCACTAAAGTGCCCAAGAATCTGACGCTAGATAGGCCATGGGCCTAAGGGAAAACTAACTACTATTGTTCTGCTAAAGGAAAATAGCAATAAAATGACTCCAAATAAAATGACATATAAGGGTATTGCTCAACCCCCAGCAGAGAAGCTCCTTCTTGCAGTAGATGAGAGCTAACACAGAGACTCACAACTGGACAGTGTGCAGAGAGCGGGAAATTTGGAAGCACTCAATCCTAAATGAGATGTCTTCCTCAAACGCTCCCCTCAAGGCTCATGGAAGAGGAGGGAAGGGAAGGCTACGTGGAAGAGGAGGCAGAGAGATTTTTAAGATCCAGAAGTTGATGGATTACTCTAAATAAATAGCACCCTTCCAACACAACAGGGATTACACACATATGAACTCACAGAAACTGTTACAGCAGGCACAAAACAGACAAAATCCCAGCACCGAGAAGAGGAAGTGGACACAAAGGTCCATCCCAAACCAAGAAGCTACTTGCAATTGCTACCTGCTGGGAAAAGGAAATCATTTCCCCCCAGGGAAGTCTCACAGGGTATATCAACTTCGATCCAGGGCAAGCCCGTGCCCGGGAGTTGGACAGCATAAACCGGATTCCATGTTTTTTTTTTGTTTGTTTTTTAATGGGGTTTTTGGTTTGTTCTGGTATTTTTGTCTTATGTTTTGTTTGTTATGTTTTTTTTTTAAGAAAGAAAAAGTGTGAAGTTGGGTGAGTAGGGAGGTGGGGAGGATCTGGGGGGAGTGTAGGGGAAACATAATGGAAATACATTCTATGAGAAAACAAATGAAATTAAAAAAAAATACTACATGGTTGGCTTTAGTTTGGAGAAGTGAGAATAGTGGGTGGGTGGAGGACTCGGGTGGAAGCCAGTCTTTCCATAGTGGATGGTATTTCATAAATTTGATGGGGTTTGGTGGGGTGCAGGTTCCTGTGTGTGCATGTGTGAGCAGATGTGTGTGCACACGTGTTCACATGCTGCTCCTCCTCAGGAATTTCCATCTGGATTTTTGAAATGGTCTCTCATTAGCCTGGGACCCACCAACTAGAGTGGACTCTCTGGCCAGTCACAGGCATCAGCTCACGTCCACCTCCCCAGCACAAGGACTACAGGTGTGTACCACCACATCTGGCGTTTTTACAAGGGTTCCAGGGATCAAACTTAGTTCCTCGAGATTTACTGAGCTACCTCTCCAGCCATTAAGAACAACTCACTTAAGGGAAAGAGAAAATTAATTAATACAATAAGTATCCCCTCATCTTCTGTAATTAAAATGCCATGGAGGTCACTCTGTGGGATCAAAAGAGACAGACAAAGGTGAAACCCTGTGACCTCCACCCAACAGGAGCATGAGCTGCAGTTGCAGAGACAAAGCACATAAAGCAGATGGGAAGGAGACACAGTGTGGGCCAGATGTGGGCCAGGTGTGGGCCAGGTGTGGGCCAGGTGTGGGCCGGGTGTGGGCCGGGTGTGGGCCGGGTGTGGGCCGGGTGTGGAACCACGCAGCAGGCACTGCGCGCCTTCCGGTGCAGGAAGGCTCCTCAGAGGCACTTACCCTGTGGTGTAAGGGGAACCACACAGCAGGCACTGCGCGCCTGCCGGTGCAGGAAGGCTCCTCAGAGGCACTTACCCTGTGGTGTAAGGGATGTTTATGCCGCCCAGATTGATGCTTTCGCAGCCAACAATGAAGAGGGTCGAGAAGCAGAGCAGAGACACCCCGCTGCAGATCATCGCCAGTTTGGCGGATTCTCTTGCACCAAGCTTCAGTTTTTTTATGATGTAGCCTCCCAGGACGATGCCAACACCAGCGCTGGGGACAATGATGACACCTGGGAAGAGGAGGAGGAGGAGGCGTTAATGTGCACTGGTGTGGACTGTCGCTTGTCTCCTCTAACTGTCTGCGCATTAACACGAAGGTAAAGCATAAGAATCACTCTAATCCATACATATCCAGTGTGTGACTTTACAGTACACTACCTTCAACGCACATTGGCAAAGGATTGAAATCCAGGAGATAGAAAAAATACTTTTACAATGTAATAATATAAAGACAAATAATTCATGAGAAAAGTGAACAAAATTTAAATTGACTCTTCATTAAAAGAGAAAATGCAAATGTCCTAAGCCAACGAAAAGGTACCACCTCATTACTTAGGAAGAAACATAGGTTACAACCACAGTGAAATTCCACCACATAGCAGTCAGCAGGTAAACATTTTAAAGTTTGGTAATGCCAAGTGTTGGTCAAGATAAAAGTGCTGGAAACTCTCAGCACTGGAGGACCAGAAACGGTAGGACCAACTTTGAAAAGCAGTTTTTCGTCACCTGGTAGAAATGAAGGTAAACACATCCTGCAACAGGCAGTTCCATCCCAGATTTATCCCCCAAAGAAACTCATGGTGTACACCAACCATCCTAATAGACCCCAAGTGAAAATAAACCAAATTCCCCATAACAGATGCATTACATGTGGAGTATTCCAATCACAAAGCACTAGTAGATAGCAAAACAAAGGAAGACATGTAATCAAACACACATAAAGGGGGTGACTCTCACAAAGGTGCTCCAAGAAAAGAACTGCAACAAAATACGCACATGTTCACACCTACATCAAGTTCAAGAACCAGGTGAACTCAACCGTAAGGCTCTAGGATGCACATACAGGTAGTATGACTATAAAGGAAAGGTAGTTACTGTGAACACCAAGACAGCTGGGCAATGAGTGGGTTAGGACAAGGGGCTCCTGCAGCCCTGGAAATGCTCTGTTCCATAAGGTGGGTCGCAGTCACCGCCACAGCCTGAACGCTTATGTCTTCCTGAATTCATGTTAAAATCCTACCCCCCAAAGTGCTGGCATTAGAAGAGGGAAAACCTCATGAGTAGGATTAGTGTCCTAATTAAAGAGACCTGAGCATCCCCTGTTCTCTCCATCATATAAGGGCGTAGTAAAATTGTCCCATCGGTGATAAACAGACCCTCACCAGATAGCAAATCCACCAACACCGGGATTCTGGACTCCTTGCTGCTATAACTGTTAGAAACCAAACCTCACGCTCATGAACCACTCTGTGCATGGTAATATTGTTACATCAGCCTGAATAGACTAAACGAGTCTTATACTTACTCCTTATCTCTACATTTTGACCACTGAACCACTGGATGTATTATATTGCATTGCAGAAAAATAAAGACATGAGGTTGGAGAGATGGCTCACTCAGTGGTTAAAAGCATGTACTCTTCTTGCAGAGGACCCAAGTTCAATCCACAGCACTTACAATGGGCAGCCCACAAGCACCTGTAACTCTAGCCCAGGGAGACCTGGCCTTTCAGACCTTTATTGGCATCTGCATTCACACGTGTGAATGAACACACTTAAAAACGAGTAATAAAATAAATCTTTATTTTAAAAAATGAAGAATAAAGACATAGGATAACCCCCAAAAAACTTTACAAATGAAACGAGAGACATACAGGCTAATAGAAAAATCTCAGTAAAACAATTCTACAAGGTGCTAGGGAAACACAGGGTGAGCTGAGTCTTCCCTGGGGGAAATCAGGGAGAACTCTCACAGTGGCCGTTTTCAGCTGCCATTCGATAGAATGTCTCCAATGGACGGACACAGAGAGACCATTCTGAAAAAGGAAACCCACGTGAAGGCACGAGGTCATAGTTGTGGGTACCCATGGCGCTTCAAAATACCGAGAGTGTGCAATGCAAGATGGTGGGATGTGATGGGGTGCAGGAAGAGAAGTTGGGGAAAAGGAGAGCATAAGAGCCCAGGAAAGAAACTCAGCTTATGTATCTGAGCAATGAGAGGCCGCTGGAGAATTCTGCGCGGGATCAGATGAGAGTTACGTGCTATGAAGGCCATTGCTGACGTGAGATACAAGATAGCATTGATGGAATGAGAACTTGAGTCTGCAGTGGGTCAGATGGGTAATTGCAAGGGTCCAGGTGAGCCGCAGGAAAGCACCTCACTCAGAGCACAATAAATTAACTAAGGAGGCTGGGGAGAGCAGGAAAGCTAGTGTGTGGTACTCAGAGAACAGGGATCCGGACAGAAGAACAATGTGTAGATGGCAGCTTAGCAATCTCTGCTGTAGACAGGAGTTTGAGGGGCACACGGGGCACTCTGGGGCGCTGGGACACACAGAGCACACGGGGCACTCTGGGTACTGGGGGCTGTGAGCAGAGCATGCTGAGAGATTGATGTTATAGTTGAACCTGAGAGATGAGATGTTCTCAGATGATACAGTGAGAAAAGGAGGAAGCCGTCTCAAGAGAGCCGTGTTAATGGGTTCTGACAAAGAGGTGAGCCTGTAAATGAAGCTGAAAACCAGACAGAGGCGAGAGGGAAGCCCGAGGAGAGCAGTGTTGTAAAGGGACTAGAAGTAACCAGGAAATCATGAACAAGCGGGTGCCCACACTGCATGTGAGAATGGTTCCCATGGACTTCTAAGTAGATGTGGTTCTGCACTGTCTTGGGGCTAGTGGTCCAGTTTCTCCATCACCACCACACCACCATCTCAGTCTCTAATAGTTCCATTCCCTTTGTGAGGAGAAATACAAAAGCTGATTCTCCAGGCTGAAGTTACTGTCCTGTTATCACCTCCGTCTGAACTTAATATCATCTTCTTCTTGGTATCTTCCTTCCCTTTCCTGAGACCCCAGGCCCCAAAGAGCCAACACCCTATCCCACAATGCCCCAGGGGTAGCCCTTGCCTGACACCAGCCCAGGATCCAAAGGCCTAAGTTCTGGAGGTGAAGACCCATGCAATTGCTGGTGTCTGAGAATTCCAGATAAGACAAAACCCTGCCCTGTCCCATGCAAGACATATGTCCTTGGACCCTGGGCTGGGAGCAAGCAGCATTTTCCTTCTGCATACACCTCCCCCCTCCCATTCGTCACTTTGCACTCTCCTGCAAGCATGCTGGAGATGTTCTTCAGCACAGATTGATGCAACACACACACACACACACACACACACACACACACACACACTATGGTGGGCATCTACAGCACCTGGGACTAGTCTCAACATCATACTTACCACTGCCTGCTGTGTTTATCCTGTCTTTCTGGCAGGTTCCTAAACATGCACACACACTCTCACATGTTTACATACACACTCAAATACACAGATTCATATGCACACTCACACACACTCATACACACTCACACACACACACACACAGATGCTGACTACCTGTCAGGTATTACAATAACTACCTTTTCTATACCAAGTCACTCTAAACTTTTTATGGATTTCAACAGTCTAGAATCAGAGCAGGTCTCATAAAGAGAAGAAACTTGTGATCAGGGCTCAGTTTGATTAGAAGTGGTTTTCTCTCTCAGTGGCTCCAATCCATGGGCATCTGTGGTAGTTTGAATGAGAACATCCCCCACAGTCTTGGACATTTGAATCCTTGGTCCCCAGTGAGTGGCGCTGTTTGGGGAGGTTTAGGAGGTGTGGACTTGTTAGAGGATGTATGTCACTGGAAACGAGCTTAGAGAGTTGAAAGCCTCACACCATTCCCTCTGTGCTCTCTCTACTTCATGCTCGTGACTGAGATGTGAACTCTAAACTCTCTGCGCCTGCCTCCATGCCGCCAGCTTCTTGCCATGCTTCCACTTTGATATCACGGACTCCTATCTCTTTGGAACCATAAGTCAAAACAAACTCTCTCTTCCTTAGGCTGCTTTGCCCATAGTGTTTTAACACGGCATCAGAAATAACTAATGCAGCATCCCTCTGTCCACGGGGTCGTAGATGGGGAGGGATAGAGTACTGTCTCCATAACCACACTTGGAGTGGTACAGCAGACAAAACTAGCTTAACTTTACTTATAAAAAGCCTTTAATTAACTTTATAAAAAAAAGCCTGTGCTTCTAATTTTATAGTACAAAAATTATTTTTTAAGGTCACCACCATCTCTTACAAAGATTTTCTTTTAGAGAGGAAGCATCCATTCCCCTCAGATGAGAACAGCTACAGAGAGTGTTTTCAAAATCCAAACCTCAATGCTGGCCAATACTAAATGGTCCAAGGATAGAAAACACAGGAAGGGCAAACTGTACATCAGTCTAGAAGAACAGCAGTGTAAGATACACATTGCTCTTTTTTTTGAACACCTCATCTTCCAGGAGCCCCTTCAAAGGCAATAGCTGGGTGTGGCACTAGAATTAATTAATGGAATTCCTTCCCTTCAAATTCTGATTGTTTTAAGACAGAGAACAAAATATTTCTTTCCACCTATCATATTCCATGACATAACTTCAAATGTCATTGGCTTCAGACTAAGAGGGTGTGTGTGTGTGTGTGTGTGTGTGTGTGTGTGTGTGTGTGTGTGTGTGTAACTGGCATGGTCCAAGGTTCCGGTAATGGAAGAAAGGCCTATAGATAGAGTGGGGCCACACAGGAACTTTTAGAGACTTCCCTGAGACTTTTCCTGGCAGAGCAGGAGCTTGGCGCATGGCTGCTGCCAAGCAGCTGACTCAGTTTCCCCTTCTAGAATTTTTAGCCCAAGAAGACAGTATTTGAAGGAATCCTCATGGGCCTCCACTTTCTGCTGTGTGACAGCTACTGAGCTCAGATGGGACCACTGAATCAAAGCAATAAAGAAGGCTCCGGAATTCTAGCATGACCTTGCTGAAATGATTAATAAAGGCTCTCAAAATCTGAGCTCCACACTGCCTTCGTGTTGAAGATCCCTGTATGTAGCCCATCTGCTACTCCTCATAGGCTCAACAGATCTCCCAAGCCTGTCACACAGTCTCCGCTATGCCAACACAGGGAGACTTGTACAGTAGGAGAGAAACGCAAGAAGCCTCGTCCTAGGGCACTGGAGAAAAGGTGATAAAAAGGAACATTCAGAGAGAACAACCACGCTTTTCATTTCAAGTTTCTGACCAATTCAGCTGAAACGATGCCTGAGCACCAGTGCCCAGGTGTGTCGTGACAGGGACTCCAAAATCAAACTGAATCAAGTTTCATCTTCTGTGGCTTGCAAACCTAGCAGAGGTGTCTGCATCGACACCATAGAGCCACAGAGCTCAGTGGGAAAATGCTTAGGGCTCTACTTCGTCTTCCAGCTCTGGGGAAAGAGCCTTAAGCTAATTACCACAGAGGCGGCGGGGGCCGGCCTTTTGTAAAGGAAACTTCACGGGACAGTGATAGGACCTCATTAACGTTTTCAGTTACCAAAAGCTGCCAGTGAAGAAGTCAGCGTCAGGTTTCCACACCCAGTTCCTGTTCATGGCACAGATTTGGGCTTGTGCCAAACGCAAAGCCCTCACTGGAGGCCCTTCAGGAGAGATCTATTTTCTGTCAGCAATTTTCAGAGGTTCTCTGTTCACTGTTGTCCAAATCCTGCAGCCCCCAGAGCTTTCCCACCAAGAAGGCTGACCATTGCTCCGCCCCCTAGAGACTCAGCTGTAAACCCTGACAAGGTCTTCCTTCCCCTGGGAGAAGTGAGCAGGATTTAAAAACTGTTCATCTATAGGGGAAGAAGCTAATAAATAAATAAATAAATAATTAAAAAAAAACTTTGACACACCTAAATCATGCCCATTAAAATGGCCTGTATTCCTCAAAGACCAGATGGAAATCTTGCTCTTTTAAAACTATATTACAGCCAGGTGGTGGTGGTACACGCCTTTAATCCTAGTAATTGGGAGGAAGAAGCAGGAGGATCTCTGTGAGTTCAAGGCCAGTCTGGTCTACAAATCGAGTTCCAGGACAGCCAGGACTGTTACACAGAGAAACCCTGTCTTGGAAAAAAAAAAAAAAAACACAAAAAAAACTATATTACTTGAGCTGGGCTAATCCTAGCACACAGCAGACAGAGGGAGGCAGATCTCTGTGAGTTCAAGGCTAGCCTGGTCTACAGAGCAAGTTCCAGGACAGCAAGGGCTACACAGAGAAACCCTTTCTTAAAAAACTAAAAAACAAACAATCAATCAAACAAACAAAAAGCCTTTATTAATTCTGTCAGGTACATATGGGAGACCAGAATGATCATTCTGTGCTTTAGTCAAATCACTAATTTGAACACATTTTAATTTTCTTCCATCTTTTTATTATCTTTTTTCTATGTGTATGAATGTTTTGCCTTTGTGAATATTATGTATGCTTATTTACTTCCCTTTATCCCCTAGCTCTGGGAAACGCGGGGGGGGGGGGGGTGGGGGAGAGTCTTGAGCAAGTTATTACAGATGTGAGGCTCTCTGGCGCTTTTGTAGTCAATGATTAAGTGCATGCCAGCTGCCTGTTGGGATCAGAAGAGAGCATCAGAGCCTCTGGAACTGGAGTTATAGGCAGCTGTGAGCCACCATGTGGGTGCTGGGAAATAAACCTGTGTCCTCTGGAAGAGCAGCCAGGGCTTTTAAATGCTGAGCCATCTCCCCAAGGCCTCATTTTAAAACCAACTGACAGCTTCACTGGCCTGTAATTCACATACTATAGAATTTGCCTACTTAACATAGAGTTCAACATTTGGGAGGGTGATGGAACTTGACCACAAGGCCTCACATATGCTAGCTAGGCAAGCACTTGACCACTGAGCTCTGTGGACGTAGTCTCAGCCCAGCACATGCACAACATACCCACAAAGATATGCAACACCACCTTCTTCTAACATTTTCTCTTCACCCCACAAAGAAGCCAGGGGTCCATCAACTATCATGGCGATTTCCTCCCAACTTTCCCTATACCCACTGAAAATCGATCTGAACGGCTCCAAGGGTTTCCCTAATTTGTCTGAATGGAGTCACACAATACATGCCCCAGTCTCCTGCCGTTTTACATGTTTTCAGGTCTTGTCCATGTTAGAGCATGGCTTCCTTCTTTATTTCTGCTTAGGGCCAAACTGTATTGTATTCATACCTTGTTCTTTATTCATACATCAGGTGATGGACTTCTGGGGTTATGTCCACATTGGGGATATTGTGAATAATGCTGTCATGATAATTCATATATAACATCTTAATGTGACCATAAGTTGCATTTCTTGTGGAAGCAAGCCTAGAAATGGAATTTCCAGATCATGTGTTTGAAGATACATTGAACTGTTCTCCAAAGCGGCTACATCATTTGATGTTCCCATCAGCAGTGCATAAGGAGTCCATTCCTCCACATTTTTACCAACAGTTTTAAAAGGCAATGTTTGAGGCCAAACAAGTGGACGTGACGTAGTGTTTCATAACAACTCGTGTGGCTTTGATCTGCATTTCTCTGGTAACTGATCACATCAGCTGTCTTTTCCTGTGCTTATTTTGGCCATTTGTATACCTTCTCTAGAGAAATGTCTATTCATCTTTCCCCCATTTTTTAAAGTTGGCATACTTTTTATTATTTATCTATAAGTTTTAACTATTCTAGACACAGCTGCCTTAGCAGATATATGATTTGCAAATATTTTCCCTATCCTATGGGTATCTATTTTACCTCCTTGATGTTGTCCTTTGATGCAGAAGTTTTTAGTACTGATGAAACCCAATTTATTTGTTTTTCCCCATTGCCTACATTGCTTAGTCTAAGACCACAATGATTTGTGTGCCTGCTTATTTCTAGGAATATTCTAAGTCTCTTATACTTTGATTCACCTTGCATTTATTTAATATGGTGTGAGGGATAAATTTAATTCTTTCTCATGTACCTTTCTGCTTGTCGCAGAGTCCCTTGTAAAAAAGACTGTTCATTCTTCCCACTGAATAGCCTTGATGCCCTGATCAGCCTGTTGATCGGGGTTTATAGCTCAGCGGATAAATTACTTGGCATACAAACCCAAAAGTGGAGTTCAGATTTCCCACAGCCATATAGAAAATAGGCAGACATGGCAGCCCACCTGTAATTCCAGTGTTCAGGAGACATGAGGTCCCCAGGGAAAGCTGACCCTTGGACCAGTGGTTCTCAACCTGTGGGTCGAGACCTCATAGCAAACCTCTATCTCCAAATATAGTTTACGCTGTGACTCATAACAGTAGCAAAATTGTAGTTATGAAGTAGCAATGGAATAATTGTATGGTTGGGGGTCACCACCACATGAGAAACTGTGTAAAGGGTCGCAGTGTTAAGAAGGGTGAGAACTGCTGAGATAGACTATCCAATCAGCAAGCTCTAGGTTCAGCAGGAGACCTTGCCTTAGTAAATAAAGTGGAGAATGATCAAGGAAAACACACAGAAAAAAAAAAATCGACCTCTAGCCGACACGCACTTGTACGCATATGCAGGTGCACCCACACACATGTGAACACACATGAACACACATGGAAGTAATCTACTGATCACAAGTATGTGAGCTTATTTCTAGGTCCTCAATTCTATTCCTTTAATGTGTCTGTCTTCTCTAAGCCAGTACTACCATACTATTTTGACTATTAGGAAATTTTGATGTAGTTTGCATTGAATCTATCAGTCAATTTCAGGAGTATTGACACCTGAATAATACCAATTCTTCTAGTCCTTGAATTTAAAGTATATTTCTCCTGAGTTTTAGTTTCTTTCATTCTTAAACACTCATTAATCATCTAGCTGACTAAGTTGTATACATTTATCATGAATAGCATGTTATCTTGAAATATGTATATTCTGTTCAATGGCTAAATTAAGCTAATTAACATGCATTATTCAATACATACCATTTTGTGGTAAGAACACAAGGTCTACCTTACAACTTTCAGAATCTGATGTATTGTTGTAACTATGGTGGACAGTAGTCATCATTTTGCATGACAATCTTTTTTAGCTACTTCTCTACCTAGGTGAAATCTTTCCTCTGACAGGTACTTTCCTAAACAATATTTTATAGTTTTCCCAATACAAGCTTTGCACAAATTTGTTGAATATTGTTTCTAAGAACCATTTCCTTAGTTTGTTTTGGGATCATTGTAGATGTATAAAATTACAGTTGGTTGTGGTGTATTTATCTTCTATCTTGCAGTCCCACCAAGCACACTCAGTAGCACAATTAGAGTAGATTTTCTAGGATGTCTTGGGATTTTCTCCATGAAAAACATGTAACTTGTGAAGAGAGGCCATTTTCATTCTTCCTGCCTGATCTGAATGGCCTTTACTTCCTTCTCCTACACAGTGGCCTCACTAATCTCTTGTGCAATAGGAAAGTAGCAGGCATGTATTTATCTGTCCTGATCTTAGGAGGAAGGTATCCATCAGTTATGACAAGACAGGCTAGCTGTGTTCTTCCACAGAATCCCTTTATCACAGTCTGTCTTTAATCTCTAAACTATCTAAGCAAAACTTTACCAAAAAAAATTATGCATTGTTTGTAGGAATATTGTTAAGTATAAATTTTGAGAAACTTACATGAATGTAATTTTTAATTTAGTCACTTAATAAATTTGATAAATCTTTTAAAATTCAAATATTTACTAGAAATCCTTTATCAAACTATATATATAACAGGAACTATTTTAAACTGGAGACACATAGTGAATAAAACCAGGAAGACTTCTTGCCCATGTTGACTTTACAGTCTAATGTGGCAAAAACATTAAATTAATAACTAGGCAAATTATTCCAAGTGATAGAAGGTGAAAAGAATTACAGCATAAATTATTCTCGGCATAGTAGGACAAATACAGAGTGTGGAGCAGCGGCATTCTTAAACAGGGTGAAGTCTTACTAGCAAAAGGCATTTGAGCCAAAGCAAAGGAACAAAGGGAGGACAGTGTTCACGAGGATTAAGTCACACCTCACTTACACACTTACACACTGATCTTACCTCAGTGTTCACGAGGATTAAGTCACACCTCACTTCCACACTTATACACTGATCTTACCTCACCATTCATGAGGATTCAGTCACACCTCACTTCCACACTTATACACTTACTGATCTTACCTCAATGTTCACGAGGATTAAGTCACACCTCACTTCCACACTTATACACTGATCTTACCTCAGTGTTCATGAGGATTAAGTCACTCTTCACGTGTATACTGATCTTACCTATCCATGAATAGAACCCAGAGGTACCAAAACTCAGAAAATTTTATAACTTAAAGGAACCTCAAAAATCGTTCATCTTTCTTTGTTCTAATGAAACAATCTAAACCAGAAAACATAAGAACTCTGAGCAAGGCAGTAACGGATGGGAAGAAAATCAGACCCAGTGGCTACACACTGTACTGTTTGGTTCTGGTTTTTTTTGGGGTGGGGTGGGGTGGGGGGTTTGGGTGTTGGTTGGTTGGTTTTTGAAACTGGATTTCTCTGTGTGGCCCTCACAGACCTAGATCTCATTCTGTAGACCAGGCTGGCCTCAAACTCAGAGATTTGTCTGCCTCTGCCTCCCTGAGTGCTGGGATTAAAGGCGTGCACCAGCACCGCCCAGCTGCACTGTTGTTTTAAGATGTAGTTTTGTTTGAGCCATGCATAATTCCATCAGATTATGAAAACTGCACTAAAGAGTCCTTATAATAAAGCTGATTCAGAACCGAAACTTACTCTAATAACCTCAGGGTCTGAGCATTTGTAGCTTGAGTTTTCCTGCCTTGCCCACAGTCAGGACAAATCTCTCTCACCTGCCAGTCCCACAGCCACTCAGACCCAACCAAGTAAACACAGAGACTGATATTGTTTACAAACTGTATGGCCGTGGCAGGCTTCTTGCTATCTGTTCTTATAGCTTAAATTAATCCATTTCCACAAATCTATACCCTGCCACGCGGCTCGTGGCTTACTGGTACTTTACATCTTCCTTGTCCTGGCAGCGGCTCCAGGCAGTGACTCCTTCTGCCTTCCTGTTCTTTTATTTCTCCTCTCTGTTAGTCCTGCCTATACTTCCTGCCTAGCCATGGCAAATCAGGTTTTATTTATTGACCAATCAGAGCAACTTGACATACAGACCATCCCACAGCACAGCCAAGTGCAAACCATCTCAGACACCTGCACTCGGGCCCGTGGTCCTAATCATCCTCTATGCAAACCTGCTGGGTAACGCCACAAGGAACCCAAGAAGGGCTCCCACAGGACATACAGAACATCCCACAGCAAGCATTCATCCATGAAGAACAACAACCCTACATCTATGAGAACATAGGTTTCATGTACTAATGAATTAGTCATGTTGCAAAAAGTAACCATTGGGCAGAAAGCATCAGAACAGAATCAGATCATGGCTGCCAGGTATCCTCTCTACGAACCCATCCGCAATCTCCGCTAATTGCCAGGTGGTCTCCTTCCGTTATTGTTCAGACCTTGTCTATACTGAGTTTTGAATAGTAATGATCATATATTTTTCAGACATACCTTCTCTGTGGAATATTAAAATTCAGCTTGGATAACAAAAACAGTAAATGCAATAAAGACTTTACATTTCATCCCAGAGACACATGGGAAGCACCAAAGGAAGAAACCACAGTGTCGAGATTGTTGTTATGATTGTGCCCCAACTAAACACTGGAGTCTGGCCTCACAGTGTGACAGCCACTGCTCACCAACAACCCCACATGCCGTACTCAGGAAGGGACCTTCAGAAGGACCAAGGCGAGCCTTGAATCTTTACACATCTTCATTTGGACCGAAATGAAGGGTGCAGGGCACATGGCAGATACACTGTTTCTATAATTGAAGAGACAGATGAGTTACTGACATCTCTGATAACTGCACCAAGACTGAATGATGGAAACGTGGACAGAATAAGGAGGAGTTGATTTTTAGAGACCGCTCAGGTTTCCGCCTCTTGGACTAAACAAGACAGAGCCACATCAGAGGACTGGCTCAGGATTTTTTTATTCTTTTAATTTGTTGACTATTGGTTCTTATTGTTCATATATTATTGTTGTTGTTGTTGTTGTTGTTGTTATTTGGATGCTTTGCCTGCATGAATACCTGTGATCCATGTGTGTGTGTTGCCCTCAGAGGCCAGAAGAGGGCATTGGACCCCATGGACCTGGAGTTACAGATAGCTGTGAGCCACCATGTAGGTGCTTAGAATCAAACCTAGGTCCTTTGGAAGAGCAGCCAGTGCTCTTAACTTTCCAGCTCATCTTGCTTGTTTGTTCGTTGATTGGTTGGTTTTTATCATAGAATGTGGAAGGAAGCTATGGGAAAGATCATTTCCTGTCTGAGGACTGCTCTTCTTTCTTCTAGAGCAGGACCCAGGAGGCCAGATGTGTGCTTTGCTATCTGCCTCTGCTGCTGTAGAGCTAAAGTAGTGATGGGCATGTGTCCATGGGGGCAGAACTGCATACTGATAAAATTTGCTCCAGAAAAACATGCATCAGGCTGAACAGGGCACTACACTCTTCCATCAATAGCTCATTAATGCCACAGCTAGACTCTCAAGTGTTCTGAGGGGTGAGGAGACAGGATCTGTGTCAGCCCAGACTGACCTAAAGCTTGGGAGTGTCCTGCCTCAACCTCCCAGGTGCTAAGTTTACAGGCTATACATCTGACTTTCCAGGGTTATGACTGTAAATCCAGTATGTTTTCTGCATCCCAAGAGGCTTACACTTATATTACCATCTGTTTACATCATGAAGTTTTGCTCATTCTGTTGATGATATTTTCCAAGCATTTAAGCTGTTGTTTTCTCCAAGAATACGTACTCAATTTTATTAGTAAGAGAAAAATAATTTTATCTGTAGAAACTTGATGCACAGTCAAGTCTTCTAAATTCTATTTATCTCAAAAACAAAAGAATTTTAGACTAATTTTCCACCTGTCACTAAAAATTCCTCTTAAAACTTACAAGTTACTATTTTCAATCACGTAGTTATTTATGGAAAAATAAATGCTGTGATATAAAGGTTAAATATGTTTATATCATTGCTGTGGGCAATGGTACATAGCAAGTTCCAGGTCAGCCAGGGCTACATAATGAGAAGCTATGTTAAAAAAAAAAAATCCATGCCACAGCAGTATCTAGTCAACTTTTTTGTATCCCCTAAAAAATTTGGTATTTACATAGTATATATTTTAAATAATTTTAAAGAAGATGTTACTCCTGCTTTTTATAAAACAAATATATACTAAGTGCCCTGCGAGAGAAACCTACACCTATAATGCTTCTAAAAGTCACTTAAGTCAAAATCCAAACACTATCCATCTTTCTGCAAATAGAGTGTGAGAGGACTTTCTGTGCAATGACTTGAGGAATCCGTTAGGCTGGAACCTCATTGTTCTAACAGCAGCATACCTACACTTTGCCTCTGGCTGGTGGAAAAAACACCCTGAGCAGAAACTGAGCCTGCCAGCAGAGGTTTTTCTGTGGTCCACCCTACGATGGTTCAGCTTACAAAAGTACTTTGCTTCACCTTCTAATGATGGCTTATCATGTGTTTTATTATTTATATAAAAAGAGTAAGGTGTTTCCTGTCTGTGTGGTAATAAGCATTTCTTGTCCACACTTAAGAGCCAAGGTATTCATAAGCTTTGGACATGACTTTTGTGTGTTAGCAGCAATCACTTCTGAGGAAATGAGAGCTGGTGGACCAGGCTGGAAGGCCGGCACTTGGTAGGCTACGAATGTCTAACTGAGCTCCTGCTTCCTTCTTCACTTGCCTCTAACTGGGGTATTACACTCGATCTTCTAACTCCTCTCTCACTTTACTCTTCTGTGTGTGCTTGATGAAAGCAGAAAGCGGACCATGAGAAGAGGGACAGAGACCCTAAGGGAAGGGAGAGAGGAAAAACAAAGAATCATTTGGGGGGACCACAAAGAGGGGGACAGAGGGGATGGGAAAGAGGAGTGTGAACAGGGTGGATAAAAACAAAGTAAAATAATGAATGTACGACAATGTCCTAGTGAAACCCAGTACTTCGTATGCTGACATAAGTGTCAAAGAATGGTGCATGTCCAAGCTTCCAAAGGAGGGAAGCAACCAACAGTCCCACAGTAATGACCCCTATACCCCACACCAAGGACCAGCATGGCACAGCTCCATGGGTGCAATAGTGGCATGCATACTTCGGCAGTAACCAACAACTCTCTACTTGGACTCTAGGCTTGCATCACAAGAAGGAAACCATCCTTGGTGCCGGAAACCTATCCAACTACCCAGAGCTACTGAAGTAATGGGTCTTGGAGGAGACCCTACATCTACCACATCACTAAAATAACATAATTCCTAACTACATTCTAAATATTTGTCCTTATAACCCCAGATAAGTGTAGTCCTCCGTCTCATAAAGGAAACTTCTCTTTGCAATAGATACCACTACGTAAAACCACAACCAATCAAAATGCAGAGTTGTGGAGCACAATCCCAACTGAAGCGTCTACAGAACAACTCCTGGACTTCAGGCAACATTGTGGAAGAAGAGGCAGAAAGACGTGGGGAGTTTGCTGTGAGATTGTATCTCCTAGTAATGTCCTAAGCTGTGCCCATAAAGTCTCACTAGCATGGCTACCTAAACCTAAACTGAACAAGGATGATACCAGTAGGCATGCCAAAGTGGACCGGGAAAGCTCAAGAGGTCTCAACCCCACACAAAGAGCTAGGGCAGCTAAGGATGCTGAGAGTGGGAGAAACAGTCTTTCCCAGGGAAGACCACACATGTCGATTACTCACTAACAAATGGTCAGGCCTAAAAACATACATATGCATAACATTAACATTATACAGACTGAACAGTTCATAATTAGGAGTGAATATATATAATATATAGTTATACATATTATATATTATGTGTATATATATGTGCACATGTAACAACAATTAGTGAATAAAGAGGCCATGAATTTGAAAGAGATCAAGGAGGAGAGGAAAAGGAAATAATGTAATTATATCATAATCTCAAAAATTAAAAAGTAGTTAGGCAGTGGTGGTGCACGCCTTTAATCCCAGCACTTGGGATGGAGGCAGGTGGATCTCTGAGTTTGTGGCCAGCCTGATCTACAAAGCGGGTTCCAGGACAGCCAGAACTACACAGAGAAACCCTGTCTCAAAAAAAAAAAAACATTTTTTGAATTAAAAGTAAATAAAAATGATGTATGTGTTGTATACATTTATGCATGCTTATTAATAATATATAGGTATATTTATGTATTCAAGCAGAAACAAAAGAAGGCTAACCCAGTAAAAATTGCTTCTGAGGGAGGAAAGAATTGAAGGGAACCAGGATGGACCGGAAGCATCGCAGAATGGACTTCGTCGCATGGCTTGAATTTTTAAATCATTCAATATTTTCTGCAATTTAGAACATGAAAAGAATGTCATCTTTCAAAACTAGAAACAAACAGACTCACAACATGTGAGACATAAGCAAAGCAGGACTATTTCAAGCAAAATTAAGATGCAGTATGTCGTGCATCCGTGGGAAGAGCCTCAGAATCCAAATAACTGCAGGAGCCCCAAAGCTTCAGCTGGTTTTCCAGTGTTGATGTTACTGAGAGTTGGGGCTTGAACTATGACATAGTGTGCGCATGTGGGTGTGAACACACACTTAGAGAAAGTGATTTTCAGCATAGAGGACCTTGAAGACCACGGGGTTGCAGAACGGACGCTTAGTGCCCAGTGGTTAGACAGCTGGAGACTTAGAAAGAGGAGCAGCTACAATATGATCAGAGCACATCAAACATGCAAAGCCGTGAGCTTCCACAGCCATGGTATTTTAATGTACTGGTCACTGTATGGATTTGCTAGCAGTGTAAGTTTTGACTCCAGTAATAAAGAGAAAGGAGTGTACACACACACACACACACACACAATAAATTAGTGATTTGATACTCTGGCCACCCAGGATGCTGCCCTGATGACCTAATGGAGAGCCATCAAAGAGACACACAGCGAGAAGCATGATTCACTGTGAGCATGGGCATCCCTCCTCAGATTCCTTGCTGTCTCCCACCATTGATAGTGTCTGCTGTTCCACTCTGAAGACCAAGATCTAAAAACAAATATAAGCTGGAGAGCTGACTCAGCAGTTAAGAGCACTGGCTGTTCTTCCAGAGAAGCTGGGTTCAATTCCCAGCACTCACTCGGTGGTTCATGATCATTTGTAACTCCAGTTTCAGGGGATGGGATGCCTCTTCTGACCTCCATGGACACCAGGTTCACATGGTGCATAGACATACAAGCATCCAAAACACCCACAAGCATAAAACAAAATTTTAAAAATCTTTTTAAGAAAGATTTCAGTCATCTTCAGGCAAAGGACTGAAATCACCCCTGGCATGCATACAAAGACTAAAGCACTCCCTTGTCCAGCTTAACTTGCATGTGTGTCTACATACTTGGCTGGGGTAAGACTTTTAAAAAAACGTCTACAAGGGCCGGGTGGTGGTGGCGCACGCCTTTAATCCCAGCACTCAGGAGGCAGAGCCAGGCGGATCTCTGTGAGTTCGAGGCCAGCCTGGGCTACCAAGTGAGTCCCAGGAAAGGCACAAAGCTACACAGAGAAACCCTGTCTCGAAAAAAAAAAACAAAAACAAAAACAAAAAACAAAAAACAAAAAACAAAAAAACCGTCTACAAAGGCCAGACACTATGGCACTCAGGAAGTTGAGGCAGAGAATTGCCCTCAGTGTGAGACTAGCTTGGATCATAGAAGTACCAAGCTATCCAGAGCTACAAAGTGAGACCTTGCATCAAAAACTTTAAATCCACTACTTTAAATTAGATTAGTACCATTGTTTGAAATTAGAAAATCCAGTGACGCCTTCTAAAGGAAATTTAAATATAACAAAAATGGCAGAATAGAACTAGAAGAAAAATAGTTTTGCTGAGCATATATTATATACCAAATATATGAGAATAAGATGATCTTACATATCATTACAGAAATCCCGGGGAAGGAAACTTGCTTTTTTACAGTGGAAGTGTTTATCAGGATCCAGATGGGGTCTCTGGATGACATAGGAACACCCACAGCAAAGGACAGCTAGTCACAGCCACAGTGTGTGGGTAGTGACATTACCATCAAGGCCAGAGTGATGAATCAGTTAATAAATTACCCTGTAAGTTAGCAATATAACTTTCTGAGAAATGTGTGAGTAAATGACCCTATAGTACACAAATTGTTTATCTGGTGGCTTTAGGAAAATTATTTCACCTAAAATTTTAAAGGAAAAATATTATAGAGTTCACTCCAGCTCATGTTATTGTTTTCTATAAAATAGACTCAGCGGGAACGGGCTCCTAGTCCAGGCAGATCAACGTGTCTGCTGTGGTTTGTGTCTTGAATATTGTCCAGATGTTCACATATTGAAGGCATGGTTCCCAATCTGTGGTGATAGTGAGAGGTGGCAGAATTTAAAGACATGGAGCCCGGTAGAAGGAAGGCAGAGCAGTGGAGTGTGCCCTTAGAGGGGACATTGGGACACCGTTCCTTTACTGTTTCTCTGTTTGCTACCTGGCCAGTGAAATGCAACACTGCCTCCCACAGGCTGGCTGTATGGTCACGGGTCTGATGAATTTTCACACCATTTATACTAGTTTGACAACACTTTATACAGGTAAAAAAAAAAAAATGAGCCCCGACTTTCTAAGATCCCTGAAGAGCTCTGTTGTTGAAGCTTATTGTACAGAAGGGTGCCAGGGGGACCAACAAAATATAGAAATTTAAAATATTCAATTCAGAATTCAATGGGTATTTTAAAAATATAGAATACTTCAGTCAAGATACCACTTTGGACTCTGTGGTTGCCAGATGTTCCATGCAGATGTCAAGGGTGCTTCATGTGAGAAAGTGGGGACAGTCTTTCATTGTGCAGCAGAGGGGGCTGCCAGGGGCACAGTCCTTACCACTGTCCCCATCCTTCCCTCCAGTCAACATGACCTCGTCTGCACACCTCTCAGGTCTGCTGAGTCATGTCTAGCAAACAACACCTGTTTAACCGCCATCCTTTGAGCACCAGCTAAGTGTCTGCCACATGGCCTGCCACGTGACCTGCCACGTGGTAAGCATCCAAACATTTCTTCAATTACCTGACTCCTGAGAAAGTGAAGAGAATGAATATCTTAGTATTTTCCACTATGACCTTTTACAAAAACCCTCCTGAAGCCAGTGAGATGGCCCAGTGGGAAAGCGCTTGCTAAGCAAGCCTAACTCAGGATCAGCCTGAGTTCAAGCCCCCAAAACTCACATAAAGATGGAAGGAAAGAACCAACTCCAAAACGTTGTCCGATAACTTCCACACACGAATTGTGATATGCATACATCCACAATCAAAAAGAATATCTGCTCTCTGCCAACATTTATAAAACTACTGCAAAACTGACTTTTTAACTATCTTTATAATATGGAAGAACTGGTTTTAGAAAAACTGCAATTGCACACAGAAGTATGGTACAAGTCAAAACAGGTTCACACTGCCCCTGCCTCTAAGATATGATGATTGTCAAAAGCCATGCTCTAAGCTCTGGGACACTCCCTTACATTTCAGCCACAAAACTGCATTTCAGTAACTAAGATACATAGCTAAGTAAAAAAAAAAAAAAAAAAAATCACATCCTAACCTAAGCCTCTTCCCACAGAGAGGATTTGATTATTCTAGACTGGACAGACAAAACAATTCTGCAAGGCTCTGTGTAACATTTGTGTCTAACTTTCTGTCACTCTGTACACCTAAGGGCAGAGTCCCAGGCAAAGGTGACACAGAAAGGTCACAAAACAAATGCCACTGACTTGTCCAGCAGCCAGGGCCCCTGCAGAACGGGACAGGAGCAGAACACCAACAGAACACGTCAGAACAGTGAAAAACTGGATGAGCTCAACGACAATAACATGCGCCTCTCCTGCTGTTTCAGTTAAGACAATGGAATGGTAACTATAGTCTCCGAGAAACACAACTCCAGCATTTATTTGCCTTGAAGGGTGTTAGTTAAGCCTCCCAGATGTTGTCTCCTCCTTTGGAAAAATGGGCATAATTAACGATACCTGCAGAATAGGCTTTAATTACGTGGACTGAACGATGCCATTCATATGAGAATGCTTAGTGTCTCATGCTTTGTAAGCAATAGTGTCATGTCTCAGTCATGAGACGAGAAGGGAGAACATGAGAGCCGTTCTGGTGAAAGCCCCACCCCTCTGTCCAGACCCTGCCCCTCAGAAAGTCCGGCCAAGCATGGCTCCTCCCCCAAAGATGCTCAAGACCACTCCCACAAGGTATTTAAACTGCACCCCAGAAAACAGACATGCGGTGTTTTGGTCTCTCATCCCTGTGTCCTCTCTAGGGGGCTGGAGAATCACCTGGGAACGCTTTACCCGTTAAACCGGGGCTTTTTCTAATTTGGATTGATTTGGATTGCTGCGTCAGCGGAGAGGCTTATCAGGGTGCAAAAACTTTTCAAGAGCGAAGGAAGAACTCTCAGGGCAGGACCAGGAAGCGAGGAGACTATTAAGAGGAAAGCCACCAGCAGAAGGAGGACACAGGAGGACGGGGAAGCACTTGGGGACAGTAGTAGGGGAGAACGGCAAATTAGAACCAAGCGTGATGACATGAAATGAAAATGCCACACAGAACCCATTACTTTTGATGCTAACTGTAAAAATCATTTAAAGTTCTTTTACAAGGGGAAAAATCAATAAATGTCAACAGAGATTTCATAATCATTGTTGCCTATTTTCCATCTCAGACCTTTTCAATCTACATACAGAACTGCAATTGTAAGAGGCAGTCAGCAAGCGGTCATTTGCTTTCCTTCACTATGACGGAGTTGTAAGTTTCCACTGATGTTTGTGAACCTGTTTGAAGTACCTAGCTGCGCATCAGTACTTCACTTGATCCTCCTGACACAAAAGAGATCATCCTGATCTGACGGGAGGTGAATGGTCTGCCCAAGGTCACACAGCCAGAGACCAGTAACAACAGGACTCAAGGTCACACTGTCCAACTGATACTTCATGACGCTTCTCACCAAAACATCAACTTCATAATATTTTATTCAAACCACGTACTCTAATTGGGTTAGCAAGGAGACTGAGTACATAGAAAGTGGGTCTGGGGCTCAGACTGGCTGGATATCCACACAGGATTGGTACAGACTGAGTGTAGTGCTGTGCTGACACCTTCATGAGCGACTGAAGTCATCATCTCCACCAGGACACAGGAGTCCTCCAGGGTGACTACTGTGAAGTTCAGTAGTGCTGATGCTGCCTGGGAAAATGTCCAGGCCCCAATGCCAGAGATCACCCCGTATCTGCCTGCCTGGCTCCTCTGTTTAACCTTCCCATGAACTGCTCTGATTTTCTTTCTTCCTTATTTTTTCCCACTAGAACCAGCCTTATCTTATCCCTTTCCCCACCCCCCATCATTCCGCCTCACTCTGCTCCTCTGACTCCAAATAGACACTTTTGACTGTTGAGAGAGAGAGAGAGAGATGATGATGATGATAGATAGATAGATAGATAGATAGATAGATAGATAGATAGATAGATAGATAGATAGATAGGTAATGGTAGATAGGTAGGTAGGTAGATAAATAGATGGATGGATAACAGATAGATAGTTTGGTTAAAGATATTTTTGCCGCCAGGCAGTGGTGGCGCAACACTTTTAATCCCAGCACTCGGGAGGCAGAGGCAGGCGGATCTCTGTGAGTTCAAGGCCAGCCTGGGCTACAGAGTGAGTTCCAAGAAAGGCACCAAAACTACACAAAGAAACCCTGTCTCGGAAAAAAGAAAAGAAAAAGAAAAAGAAAAGATATTTTTGCCATGAAAATAAACTCAAACCTTACTAGCCAAAACAACCTCTGGAGCCAAAATTTTCTATTTCTATTTCCATTATCAAAGCAGCCTGGGAGGATGTCTATTTTTAATTATTTAATTTTAATTGACAAAAATTATGTATGGGGTACAATGTGATGTACCCCTATAAGTATATATTGTATAATTATTAAATAAAATAGCATATCCATCATCCCAAGGTGTTCTTTTGTAATGAGAACATATAAAATTTCCTTTGAGCAATATTAGGTATGTAGTAACTGTTAACTGTAGCTGCCATTCTGTACAATCAATTCCTGAGCAGCCTTCCCTAACTTATTTCATAAGCTTTGTCTCTGCTGTCCGATCCATTAGCCCTGGGAACCCTGGTTTGGGTGTTTATAAGTCCCTGCCCTCTCCGCGGCACACAGCTGGACAGTGCTGGTGTAGACTGACAACATAAACAAGCCAGTGTTCCCAGACCAGCTTCTGGCCTGTGTCTGGGACAGTTTTTGACCCACTAACAACACACGAAATTGCTTGGGCTGAGATAATTATCCAAATAATTTTTCAAAAATAAATGCTAAATCCAGGGTATAGCTCATTGGTGGGGGACATTCCAGCATGCATGATGCCCAATCAATAAAAAAAAATGAAAAGATAACTTAAATTCAAAAAACGTTGTCAGTGAAGAAATTAACGCTATTGTAAAACCTTTTTATTCCACTTCAATCTGCATGTATAGGAAGAAGGGCTTCGGGTCAAAAAAAAAAATCTCAAAGTCTTTTTAAAAAATTAAAATCTGTGTTCAGAGGGTAAGAAGGAACTGATTTATGACAAGGCAAAAGCCCAAGAAGAGTTTTAAAGAAATTATTATGCATTTAATCTCACTGTAACTTCATGAGGCACCCTCTGCTCTTACCCAACCTGAATTGTTGTTGAATTTACTTCTTGTCTATGAATCAAATGATAATAGTCAAGAGAGAGTTCCCGAGCCATTGGAAAACACGGGAGGCCATGACGTTGAGAAGAATGACCGTGGTTTTGAAATAGACGCTGGTGACAGAGGATGGAGCCTGATGGATGCCGCAACCAGAAGGAATTGTACTCAGTCACGTGCCTCCTCTCATCCTGGAGGGACAGCGTGGGCTTAGGGAGAGACAGCCTCTGTGAGCTAGCCTCGTTTAGACAGGTGTATCTGCTCTGCATCTGGAGCGCTGTACACCCAACCCTCCAGATCCTACTGAACCTCCTCCAGTTTTCCTCAGAGAATAGTCTAGCTAGCCTCTTCTCTACCCGGACTAAAGAGATGGCCTCATCAGTCCACATCTAATTCACTTCACCTGCAATCAGCCCTGGAGCCCTGGAGTGAAAACTGTACATGTGGAGGGCCTTGGGATAACCTAGACAGCTCTGGACTTCCTAGTGTGGCTGGAATAGGGACACACATGATTGAATTGCTGCACTTTACCACAGGAAAATTGTTCATTGGAAAGACAGGTTTCTGTGAGACGTGACGGCTCACATAGATAATCTCCGCACACAGAGGCTGAGGCAGTGGGATCATGAGTTCCGGGCTATGCTAAGCTGCACAGTGAGATCAGTTTCAGAATAAATGAAGTAAAATACTGAGACAATGTCTCACACATACACATATACACACAAACAAATAACAATGATACCCTATCATGATGAGTAAATAAAAGGTTGATTTCACAGTCAAATAAGCCTGGAGAAAAACATGGTTTGCATGTCCCTCTGGGGGGGGGGGTCTTACAGTGCGTGCTGAGATAGGGGAGGTGTTGAAAAAGAAGGGGTGCAGGGAGAACCCTGTAACACTTCCTTTGACACAGCAAGCCCCAGATTTTCTAGAACCTTCTTCCTAATCACACTTTTCCATACTGAAACTTAGCTTAGGGAATGGGAAAGTCTCTTCACTTTGAATCTTGTCCCAAGTGCTCTGGGTTACCTGCCCATCAGCAAAGGTCGATGTAAGAGTTAAACTAAGAATGAAGGGCTCCTTTTCCTGTTAGCCAAGCTGAAACATGATCTCTGGATGTCACATCGACCCAGAAAAGCAGTTTTGAAAGCAAGAGAGAGCAAAACACACTTTAACTCACAAATTACAGCAGTCCACAGCCGTATATTATGTATCAAACAATTTACAACCGTGGACACAACCAGTTTTTATGCCTTTCTATATACAAGGTGAAGCAGAGTGTTTACCAGACAAGCAAACAAATATTTCAAATCAGCTTCTCTTTTACAGTGATTTTTTTTTTCTGTTCATTTTTAGGTAGTTTAAGCTTACTGGGTTTAAATGTAGAAACGGGATATGGTAGGAAACCAAGCTATGTGAAAATCTACTGTTATTCAAAAATATTTAATTATCCTTTGCTGAAACATTAATCTTTCTGCAGATAGAGTCATTGGTCAATCGATGAATATCACTAAGGAAGTATTTAGAATATTACATAACACTGTAATTCCCCTAATAGCTGAGAATTAGTTTTCCCACATTACCAAATAAGGTTTGAGTGCCAAGTCCTACAAGAACACATATCAAAGACTTTTCAAAAGTTGGCTCGATTAGACATAAAACATCTAAAATAAAGTACATGAAACATCCCTTTACATGTCATGCATCTCCAGTAATTCTATTGAAATCTACTCAGGTTTATGAATAGAAAATCCTGATACCATGGAACTAAGCTGGATTTTACATCATCAACTTCACTTAACATTTTAAGGTCCATGTTAATCCACAAAATCAACATTAATCTAAATGTGAATCTCGTTGCTTATTTTGTTTTTTCGACTGGAGTCCACAAAAAAGCATCACTACACAATATTCTACTTTTTTCAAAACACAGTTTTGAAAATATCACACGAATAGAATCGGAATCTCAGAAAGCACATCCCTGGCCTTCCTGGCCAGCTCGGGGGCAGCTGGAGCTGGCAGCACACTTGGTGAGCCCTCGGGGTGAGCCTGGCCTTCCTCCCCACTCACTCCACCGCAGTCTGTGGGCACGGCGACCAAGTTTCGCCCTGTGGCAGTGCCTTACCAGTGTAGATGCTGGCATTGGAAGCTGGGATACCAAACTGTGACTCGATGAACTTGGGGATGAAGGTAATGAAAGCGGTGACAATGGCACTCTCAGCTGTGTACGACAGACTCACAAAAAGGAATGTCATGTTGCTTAAGATCCTGACAGCTGCTCTTGGTAGGTCTACAAAATGACAGAAATGATACATGCATGTTATAAACAATGGATGGAAAACAAAAGAAAACTGAACTTTTTTTTTCTTATGAACTGAAAATAGTCCTTGGGCAACAGATGAAAAGCTCTGATGATGCTTCTTTTTCCCTTTGTTTTCTGTGTTGTCTTTTTTGAGACAAGGTTTCTCTGTGTGTAGCCCTGGCTGTCCTGGAACTCACTCTGAAGACCAGGCTGGGCTTGAACTCAGAGATCCGCCTGCCTCTGCCTCCCGAGTGCTGGGATTAAAGGCGTGCGCCAGCACAGCCTCACTTCTGAAGACACTTGAAACCACCCCTGTTCTTCCAGTTTCTTAATTTTCAACCAGGATAATGAAGGAAATAGCATCTAAAATCATACCCAGACACTAATGTCGTCATAAAAAGCATCCAGCCAATGAAATTATTTGCATTTTTCATTAATTAAAATACATTTTCTGTTAAAATCCTAAAGATTCTTTAATATGAAAATGACCTGTGGTCTAATCATGCATCATAATTTCCAGTTCACCCAGCTAAGACTATCCTGAAAAGATGTACTTCTCTTTTTTAAAATTCAATTTATTATTTACTCTGTGTGTGTGTGTGTGTGTGTGTGTGTGTGTGTGTGTGTGTGTGTGTGTGTGTGTGTGTGTAAGAGAGTTCGTGTATGCAAAAAGATATGAGGGTGCCCTAGGAAGCTAGAAAAGGGTAATAGATTCCCTGCAGCTAGAGTTCCTGGTGATTGTGAGTCACCCAAAATGAGAGCTGGGAACTGAACTTGGGTCCTAAGGAAAACAGCAGGTACTCCTAAAGCTGAGCCATCTCTTAAGTCCAAGATGCATTTCAGAGTTGGCCTGTCTTTGGTCCCACACTGCAGATGCCCAAAGCAGGTGGGCAATGTTGTACATCTGATCTTTCAGCCTTGCTTATGAAACAAGAAATAATCCTAGCTAAAGGAATGAGAACATTGGGTCAGGCACTTCCAGGGACTTTAGATTGAAGAACAAAAGCCATGATATCCTAAGATGATGATGCTATCCCAGAGATGAGGCTCAGTACCCACTGGGCAGCATCTCAGGGAGAAAGATCTCATCCTTAGGTCTAGCTATTTACTTAACAGAATGTGCTACAGATACAGCATCATTTATAATATAAAATGTGCGATGGCTAAATGGCCATCAATGGGCAATGCTTAAATAAATTATGATACAGCCATATAATTGAATATGAGATGTTCGTTAAAAATGAAACAGCTCTATGTGCTAACACAAAAGAATTATAAAAAGTGTTATATTGACAAGTAAAGCAAGCTATAGAAACATACATAAATGTGTACATACAGTAATATTTGAGTAAAAATAAAACAAGCCAAAAGAATGCATTCATAGGAGATGAAATGATGACTTCTTAATACACTAATACCAAATTCTTAAGGGCTTAAGTTGTGCAACTATGTCAAAGGTTGAGAGGGGAATAAATGGAAATTCTATATCCTATCAACTTCTGTATTTTCATTTTTATAGAATGGATGGATGCACATTTGCATAATTGTTGTGACTCTGTGGAAAAGTTCATCTTGGAAAACATCTATGTCTTATGTTACAACATAGTAAAGTCATTTTGTTATAATTAGCCAACTTTATTGACACTATGATTCATAGCCTCCCACTTACCAGAATCTAAAACTTAGGAAATAGAGAGTATTTGTTCATATCACTTCAAAATGTAATTAAATGTAATGTTCTAGGTCTTATCTAACCTTGTGAGCTTTAAGACTTTAAGGAGAAAGCTAATATGCAGACTTGACCTTTAATGTGGATAAACACAGCAGAGAAAAACAACCAAACCATTTCATAATTTTTTCCTGTGAATGTTAAATTAAAATGTCATATCAAAACTTCAAAGTAGGTAAGTTGAGACTCTCAACATTCAAAGATTCTAATTAAGTTTAGCTGGCATATTAAAAGGCAAAGTATTGAATCTAAAACATCTGGGAAAAGAGGAAAAGTTTAAAACACAAGATGATACTATTTGTATCATATGAAAATTTGAAGTCATAGTCAACATCTCAAATTGGTTTTTCTTTTTATAATATATTTTTAATTATGTATATGTGTGCATATCTATGAGTAGGTATAGACACATGGGTACACATGCCCTTGGAGACCAGAGGTATCAGGATCCCTTGGAGCTGGAGTTACAGGCACTTGTTAGCACAGATGCTGGGAACCTTATGCTTGGTCCTCTGCAAGAGCTGTAGATGCTCGAGACCCACTGAGCCCTCTCTCCAGCCCCTACATCCGTTTTTCTTTTAGAGACATTTGGTTTGGTAAAATGGTCTTTTAGCATCAAGGCTAAGAAAAAAGTATATGAATGTTCTCTCATCTCATTAAAAAATTATTGAATAAATAGATAAGTAAATAAAACCAAAGTTGGTTGTCATTTAAGAAGAATCAACAAAGTTCAGACTTCCAATAAATCTTTCACCCTCCATATCTGCTGACTGGGACTTAGTTTTCTGCCCAAATGCCCCAAAGGAGCCAAAGAATTTAGAGCTAAATTTTGGGCTGGTGCCACTGTGTGTTTTTTATATACAGGGACTTAGCTAATAATTACACTGAAGAATGATGGAAATCAGATCACTAACTGCCAGAAAAGGAGTCAGAAGTGTGGAAAGAAGGACCAGATAGGTACTAGATTAGAACTGAAGGTACTCATATGAACCAATTAGATGAACAGAGACATTGAAAAATGAGAGATACACTGGATGATGATGATGATAGATAGATAGATAAATAGACAGACAGACAGGTAGCTATAGATGTTATAGATGGATGACAGATAGATACACTAGAACAAATTGACTGGCAGGTGATATATAACAGATAGATAAAGATATGATAGGTTGGCTGACAGGTAGCAGATAGATGTATACAAGTGTATGTAGCTTGAGAATTTTCTCTCCAGGTCCCGCCAAGCCCCAGCAGTCCGACAGCCCACTTATAAAATAAACACACAGACGCATATGTTATTTAAACTGTTTGGCCTAGTGGCTCAGGCTTCTTGCTAACTGTTCTTATATCTTAAATTAATCCATTTCTATAAATCTATACCTTGCCATGTGGCTTGTGGCTTACCGGCATCTTCACATGCTGCTTGTCATGGTGGTGGCTGGCTGTGTCTCCCTCCACCTTCCTGTTTTCTCAATTCTCCTCTCTGTTAGTCCCGCCTATACTTCCTGCCTGGCCACTGGCCAATCAGTGTTTTATTTACTGACCAATCAGAGCAATTTGACATACAGAACATCCCACAGCAAGTGTATGCATGTGTCTGGGTGTGTACATGTTATTTCCTAGCACTGTCGGAAACAGGACTTTGACATAATGATACCCCCAGTAAGAATGAGCCTACCCAGCATGCAGTTCTGTGGTGGTATTGTGTTCCTCAATATATTGTGCACCCTAATAAATTTGTCTGGGGTCAGAGAACAGAACAGCCACTAGATAGACATAGAGGCCAGAAAATGGTGGCACACATGCCTTTAGTCCTAGCATCCTGGAGGCAGAGATCCATCCAGATCTCTGTGAGTTCAAAGCCACACTGGAAACAGCCAGGCATGGTGACACACGCCTTTAATCCTAGGGAGTGATGGCAGAAAGCAGAAAGATATATAAGGCGTGAAAACCAAGAACTAGGCCTGGTTAAGCTTTCAGGCTTTTGAGCAGCACAATTCAGCAGAGATCCATTCTGATGAGGACACAGAGGCTTCCAGTCTGAAGAAACAGAATCAGCTGAGGAATTGGCGAGGTGAGGTGGCTGTAGCTTGTTCTGCTTCTCTGATCTTTCAGCATTCACCCCAATACCTGGCACTGGTTTTGTTTTTATTAATAAGACCTTTTAAGATTCATCTACCCAGTTCTTAGTTTCTAGAAGTCATTTTCTACTGAAAGGAACAGAGAAATGTCTGACTTCAGAGTTGGAAGATAAAAATACAAAATGAGCTTGAAAAATCTTATTGAAGAAGAGGGTGAAAAATCACTCCAATGGGCAGATTCCCCCAAGTTTGAGCTTGATGGAGGCTAAAAGAAGTATGTGGAAATCAAACAGAAACAATATCCATCCAATCCTCATTATTTGTAGATTTTGTACTGGCCAATTTAGCTACTTGCTGAAATGGACCTGTAAGCCTACAATTAATATTTGAAGCACTCTCATAGCCACTCGGAGCAGCAAGAACTTGAGTCATCCATGCTCTCCCTTCCTGTCAAAGGTGGAAAACACATCCTGCCTTCTTCTTGCAGTTCTGACATGGTAAAAGTAGGTCTTTGTCAGAATAGTTTGTCGCAGTTTTCTCATTATGTTGTTTGTTGGCGATTTTGCTTGATTAAAAAGTTCCCTAATTGGCTGGGCGGTGGTGGCACACACCTTTAATCCCAGCACTCGGGAGGCAGAGCCAGGCGGATCTCTGTGAGTTCGAGGCCAGCCTGGGCTACCAAGTGAGTTCCAGGAAAGGCGCAAAAGCTACACAGAGAAACCCTGTCTCGAAAAACAAACAAACAAACAAACAAACAAAAGGTCCCTAATATCAGGCATGGTGGCACATGTCTGTAATCCCAGTACTTAGGAGGCAAAGATACAAGAACCACTAGTTGAGGGCCAACCTCGTCTATACAGCAAGACTTTTCCTCCAAAGCATAAAGGGTGAAACAAGAAACCCCCAGGGGGTTGTCTGTGGTGCCACTAGCTACAGGTGACTGTAATGAACGAGCGTGGGAGAAAAATACACACATCGAAGATGCTCACACCAGGCATGCGTTACAGGCATTTGACATGACTTCCAAGTTAATGAATCAACAGCAGCCATTACATACAGGTGTTTAAACATAAAATGAAGTCAGGTACAGATGAGCTGGTGAACACACTGTGACAGAACCAACCCTGTGTATACTCTAGAAACAGTACTTCCATATTGATTTGGTGGTCATGGTGACGTCACAAAGCAAAATGGCCCTGAAGAATAGGAGTTCATTGATCTTATGTAACCTCAAAATATTCCCCTATAAGGCACTTATACAGTATTTATTGATTTTATTGCACTTGACTAATTAACTTTTGGATGGAGCAACCTAGAAAATGCAACCTCATCCAAGGATCAAATCTCTAACCTACCAGATTATTGGGCAAATTAATACAATCTGCCTAGTTAGGGTGTACTGAACATAGTATCATTTTTGTGCTAAGCCTTAAAAAGTGCATAAATCAGAAGACAGCATCAAATCCCAACTAAGGAATAGTCTATAAAGATAACTTTTGCCTATGCTTTTGAGAAAAGGTCAAGATCAGGAAGATGAGGATCTGCCCAAGACTGGAGGAGACCCAAAAACTAAATACATGTGATTCTGGATTGGACCTTGAACATAAAGGGCATCTTCAAGAAGACAGGCCTGTCTTAGACAGTGGAAACAGCTCACTGTGTATTTCTGAGTTTTGTTGGCTGCCCAGTGGTCATGCAGGGCAGTGTCCTTGAACTTAGGAAAAACATAGGGGAGTATGAGGAGTGGTCAAGCATGTCTTTGACTTCCAGGGAATGACAATTATTGGAGACTTAACACAGGGCACCAAGTAACCAGGACTCTGGGTGCCTTCTTGCAGCCTTTATGTATACACAAAACTATTTCAAAAGCATAGCTTTAATAAGTAAATTGGACAAGAAATTGCTCAACCTATGGATTTGCAGCCCAGTGTCTAATTCATTTTTAATGCTACAGAATGTATTTTAGATCCATTTCTTGGTGTCATGTATAATGTATTATTATACAATCAAAGATGCCATGAAGAGCATGAGAGGGGGTACTGAGGAATTATAATGATGATCTGGCATTTAATCATTTGATACTAAGAAAATTTTCAAGTTCAGGGCTGTCAAGACAACCCAGCAGGTAGAGAAAGATGTGTACCACCAAGCCAAATTCAGTGTTAAGAAGAAGCCAACAACACTAAAATCAGGAGATGCCTTCTGTTACATAGAAGTAATGTCAGAAGAAAAATGCAATGCACAACTCAAGGGAATGTAACATGAAGTGGACAATACTTAAGAAACACTTGTGGCCATGCCTGGTGGTCTATGCCTTAAATCCCAGCACTCAGGAGACAGAGATGGGTGGATATCTGCAAATCTGAGGTCAGCCTGATCTACAAATTGAGTTCCAGGTCAGTCAAGGCTATATAGTGAGACTCTGGTTTTTTGTTTTTGTTTTTTGTTTTCTGTTTTAAAAAGAAAGAAAGAAGAGAAAAAATAAAACACCTGTAAAAGACATATTAATGGTGTTGGCGGGTCCTTTGCTCCTTCTAGACAGATGCCAATAGTAGTTCGGGTGGCCCTGACATCACACAAATCTAGACAAATAGATCAATTTCATTCTACCCACAAAAACGATGTGCTGCAATGAATCAGCTGAGGTTCTCCTCAATGGCCTTGCAAATCTTTAGTCAAAGTTTTAGGAAATCTAAGATCTGTGGTATGAGGAGTTTCTTATGGAAATTGATAAGGGACATTATTTATGAGAGACTGGTCAGTCCCAGGGCAGGTGGGACCACAGCTGGTTCTCATCAGTCCCAGGGCAGGTGGGACCACAGCTGGTTCTCATCAGTCCCAGGGCAGGTGGGACCACAGCTGGTTCTCATCAGTCCCAGGGCAGGTGGGACCACAGCTGGTTCTCATCAGTCCCAGGGCAGGTTCTTCTCTGAAGCCTTGTAGCCAACAGATATTGGCATGCTCGTCATGACCCAACCATTAGGCAAGCATGCTCCAGTACATATGAGTGTTTTAAGTAAGACTATGGTCTGAAGCATCTCTCTGACTAATGTTGAAAGCACCAAACTTCAAATGACAGTCATATGTGGCAAAGAAAAAAGGTACAGCCATCTTTTCAAGGGGAAAGGAGAGGTACTTACTGAGAGTTTATTGTCGTGAGAAATAGATCCTTTTGTCGAGAACTATGAACATGTGTTGCACTAAGGATCTCTCACGGTCACTACTCCTACTGAAGCCACAGTCGTTTTTACTATGTGCCTACTGGAAGCACTAAAACATCCTTAGAATGTATTTATTCATTAGTATTCTTTATTACATCACAACAGCAATGTATACTAAAAGTAATATCTGTGTATGAGAAAATGAAATGAATGTCATGGGTGCACCATTTCCTTCTAGAGAATAGGTCAGTTCAGAGAGCGTGAGTGGTAAGATGAAGGGGGTCTGTGGTGCAGACACATGGAAAGTACTGAGAACAAGCCGGGTGGATCCATTATCATCTGAATGACAGATCTTTAAAGCTAAGGAAACCCAACACTTCCTATGCTAACCTACAAGATTAATTTTAAAAAGTCGGAAGAAAGACTTAAAAATCCCTAGCAGATTTAGATAAGATTACAATTAAAAAGTCCATTAACAAGTAGTTAAAATGCTATTAAGAGAATACAGTATTCATGAATACAGTATTTTGTTTATACAGCGCATAAATGGGGAGAGGTCTTTTGTAGGCTTCAGCTGTAAGTAACTGAGCAACTGCCTCTTCAAGCAGCAGTCCTGGGATTTTGATATGCTAGTCAGAATCACTAGACAATCGAAAATTTAATTTACATTGTCTTCAAGATTCGAATTCATGAGTATAAATGCTAATTACTTGATGCTAGGTCCAGGATATTTTAACCTTCCCTTCACATTCTGGTAGTTTGGTTGGTTGGTTTGTTTTTGTTGTTGCAAGAAAATTTGTTCCCTCTGATCTGCTTGTGTATTTGTTTCCTCCTGTTGACATTCAGCCTCCAGGTCAACATTCCTCTATCACGTTTTTCTAAAAGTAAATAGAGCCCATCAATTTTATTCTTTCCATATCTATTTTAAAATTTCACTTTCCCCCCAAAAATCCCAATAACAGCTCTGATCCAGCTTCTGGCCTCACTCCTGTTTCTGCCTCCTGGACAAACCCGCTGCCTTCCACGCCTAAGGGCTCTACAAGCTGTGACAGCCCACGTGTTCCGTGGCATTGGCCTCGGTGCCATCATTGGGTATCTCGGTACAATAAAATCACTTTAGAGCAGCTTTGCTGCCTATCTCTTCATTAAATCTCCTGGTTCCCTCTTTGACAAGCACCAGATGTGTGACACTTTCCCCTTATTTCAAATTCGCTCATCATTAATGTACTTTTAAATCCACTGATGAGTCAAGAAACTGGGGGAGACACCAGCCAGTATCACAGTCAGAGTTATCTTGCAGTAGGAGTCAAGTATTATCCCTACTCCCTACACACTATCCTTGAAACCAATGACCCTTCAGGATCCCCCAAATAAGACACATGAAAGTATTCTAAATGCTGAACTCCCACAAGGTACTGTACACAGCATCTCATGCTTTACATTGAAATCGCCTTCCAGCCTAGCTGCAGGATCCCTGAGCCACTCAACTGCAGACAAGTGGACAGACAGAAATGGAAATGCCAGGCCCAAAAGGCATCAGTAAGAATGAACAGGCCACAGCATGCCTTTGCTTGCTTAGATTTAGCACTAATGAGCATTGTCGTCCATCTTTCTGAATGGAGACTCCTCCAATGAGTGACTCCACCGTCAGTTTGCACCGGGTATAAACTGTATAGTTCTCATTCCTAGGGACATTTTACCGGGTCTCTTGCCACCTGCCTTTCAGCTCATCATCTACACATGCAAATAAAAATGGGGGTGGGCTGCCACAAGAAAACAAAGCCTCAAGGAAATGAAAGTAAATTAGAAATGAAGAAAACTGAGAGCAGAGCGTGAAAAGCGGGAAGGGAATTAAACATGGCCGTAAGTCTGAATCTCCTGGTCAGCCAGGTAAAAAGTTCTCCATCATCACCATCATCATCATCATCACCATCATCATCATCATCAACAACATCAACAACAACACTGATTTCTTTGTGGAAAACAAAGCTTTTCCATTACTGTACAGTAGGAAGCAGTGGGTCTTTGTGTAGTCCCTCAGCCCTCAGCATCAGCGAGACCTGAATGGTTGTTTAAGATGTTGAGGTCCAGATCCCCTAGATCAAAATCCTGGAGCTTTTCTGGGGATGCTAACGGAGGCTAAATTTGAGTGCTGTAGTGCTGAAGAAGGGCTTATGAAAAGGGCACTGAGGAATCATCCTTGGGCAAGTACTGGGGACTGAGTAGTGGCCTTCAGTTAAAGGTACAGAACCTAAAACTATTGTGCAGCCCAGTGAAGCTCACACATAAGAGCATCACAGTTGAAACCTTGGCTTGACACTCGAACACTCTACTTTCTTTGCGACACGTAACAAAGGCCACACACAGTTCAGCTGGGTAGCGTCTGGAAACTCCAGTTCGATTTTGCCCTCCTGCCTCCCTCCACTAATTCTTGTGCCTGTTATCTGAGCTTGAGACCCTAATACATCTCCCTGCCTGTCTGTAGCGGTCAGCTGTCGCTATCAGCACAACTGATTTAGACTTAACCTAGAAGACACACCTAAAACTTGTCTGCGATGCTCTTTTTGCAGAGGTTTAACTGATCTGAGAAGACCCATCCTGAGTGAGGGGTGGTGTTGTTTGTTTTTGCTCTTTTGGGGGCCTGCCACCCAGCTCCCGTATAAATCACACTCAAAGGCTTATTCCTAATTATAAATGCCCGGCTTCAGCTAGGCTTGTTTCTTGTGAGCTTTTCTTAACTTTAAATTATCCCATCTATCTTTTGCCTCTGGGCTTTTCCTTTTCTATTCCTGTACACCTTTCTTTGTTTCTTACTCCATGGCTTGCTGCATAGCTGGATGGCTGGACCCTGGGTCCTCCTCCTTCTCTGTCTCCTTCTTTCTCACCTCCCAGATTTCTCCCTCTATTTATTCTCTCTGCCTGCCAGCCCTGCCTATTTCTCTCTCCTGCCTCACTATTGGCCACTCAGCTCTTTTTTAGACCATCAGGTGTTTCAGGCAGGCAAAGTAACACAGCTTCACAGAGTTAAACAAAAGCAACATAAACAAAAGTAACACACCTTACAACAATATTACCCAACAAGGGAAGGACCATCCCATGGGCTGGGGAGAGAGAGACATAGACAGAAACAGGGAGGGGATGGGGGTAGGAGAAGCAAAGGCCAGTACAGTCTGAATCTGCATTCATCTCTCTGCTTTCTGACTACGGGGGTCATGTGACCAGCTGCCCCACGCTCCTGCTGCCCTGACTTCCCCACCATAAGAGATGGCAGCCGTCCAAACTATGAGTTAAAATTAAGCCCTTTTTTTTCTTCAAGTTGCTCCTTGTCAGGTATTGGGTCACAGCAATGAGAAGAGTAACTGCCACATGTAGTCCCACGCCGGCTGTCACATCCTACAGAAATGACCTTGCTTTCTCTCCTTCAACGATTCACTTGTTTAAGTGTGCAGAGGGTTCTTGTAAAAGTGTGTGTGAGGCCAGGTAGGTAAAAGAATGGGATGGAAGGGGGGGGGCCCAAGGAGAAAGCTGTGGACAGAGCCCAGGTGAGGTTTGCCCAGAACACAAGGAAAAGACAGCCTGGTCCATTGGCCCCTGCCTCTCCCTTCTGCTTAGGTGCTTTTCGCTCAGCTGTGGAGGAACCCGGCGAAGGTGACTCCTCGGAGGAACCCGGTGAAGGTGACTCCTTAGAGGAACCTGGTGAAGGTAAGTCCTTAGCTCACAGCTTCTGTCCTCTCCTGTCACACACATAAGAAAGCCACCTGCCCCAGAGAACTTCGCGTATCTAATCCATGGCTATGTCTTCCATCCTTTCATTTACAAATCACGCTTCAACCACACCAGGCTCTTTGCTGGTCCAGGTGTATACTGACCCTGGGGCCTTAGCAGCCGTCATTCCGATTCTAGGAATGCTCCTCCCCACAGCCCCTTATTTACTTCAGTGTGTTCCTCAGTGAGGCCTTCCTTAATCTGCTTTAAAAAATCTCCAACCTCCCTCTTGCTGCTCTGAGCTCCCACCCTCCTTGATAGGTCAGCTCTCAGCACTGACCCATGATGCACAGTGTCCTTTGATAGCCCCGGGGGATGGGCTCCAGGAGCACTCAAGACTCTTACACTATGAAGAGGCACAGTGTTGCACATACATTTTGACACCCTTGCACAGACTTTCGGTCACCTCTGCATTGCTGATAACACTCTTCACAACATAAAGGCCAGGTAAATAGGCTGCTTTGTTTTGTTTATGACTGTGACAAGAAAAAGTCCCCACACGCTCAGGCTCAGGGCAGATGGAATTTTTTGTTATTTCTGGTCTGTGGTTTGTTGAGATCATAGATTCAGGGATAACTGGAACTTCCTTGTATCTTTACTTTGCTGTCTCCCCAGTGAGAAAGCCAACCCCACCAAGGCAAGATTTCCCCCCTCCCCCGCCACATACATTGC